>NC_056751.1:492540538-492640538 GCF_019279795.1 Protopterus annectens
AACTATTAAGGGGATATGGGATATGTTTGGAAAAATGCCCAACCGACTGGAAGTTTTTAGTCATATGTTGCAGTTTAGCTATAGGAGGAATCGAAACCTGAAACAAATATTGGAAGGGAATAAAGAATTTACCAACACATCTAGGTTGGGAGCTTATAAATGTGGTAGGTGGCCTCAATGTATATTTATGGCTGAGGGTGACACCCGTATGGTTGGGGTACACATTATGAGAGCTAAAGGATATTTCACCTGTTATACAAAAGGGGTGATTTATATTGGCTATTGCATGGTATGTTGGGCATTTTATATTGGGAAGACAGAACGTAACCTTAGACAGCGTGTTTATGAACATATGTACGACGTAGGTAGGGGTAAGGAGACAAGTGCCCTAGTGAGACACATCAAAAAATGTCCTAATGCTGATTACAAGTTCTGGGTCAATGAGAATGTACAGAAGAATGAAAGGGGTAGAGACTGGGAGAGTAGACTTGAATTCAGAGAACTTATTTGGCAGTTGCGGTTGGACGCCTGAAATTTCCCTGGGTTAAATGACCACATTTCATTAACACCTGCTTTAAAATTGGAGGCTGAAAAATTGTAGTGAATTTTTGTTTTTTTTTTTGTTTTTTTTTGTGGGTACATGAAGTTAAGATTTTTTTATAATTTTTTTTTTAATGATGTCTTTTTATGAAGCATTTTTATGATGTATTTATTGAATGTTTATTTTTACAAAAGTAAATTGTTATGATTCAATATTTATATTTATATATAATTATTTCCCTATCAACTTTTGGGTTTTTTTAGAAATGTATTTGTGAGTTTTAAATGTGCATATTTTCAGTTATTGCTTTAAGACATTAATTGACTATCCAGTGGAGGAGATTTTCCTATTATATAAGTGCTGGGAAGCTGTTAGTATGAGAATCTGATGAAGTTTTCAGAGGAGAATAAAAGCGCTTAATCGTTCTTTATGTTTGTCCTGGATATGTATTATTAAATCCTTTTAAACCTATGGGACTGGAGTGATTTGTGTCAATATTTTTGGAGGGATAGCCTTTATTGGAGTCTTGAGCCGAGGCGTGTTTCTGGTTTAAAGTTTTTTTTTCACTTCACTTCGGTCATCCATTACGTTTTGTTGGCAATGCAAATTTAAACCCATTAATGACTAACATACTGAAAAATCTGTGGGAAAACAGCTGCCAGTTAAGAAATCCACTCATGGCCAGAGCATGACATGTTTTTAAGGTACATATTCCCCAGTGGCTGTTATTTAATATGAAAATGAAATCTCAGCAAAATGAAGCATGTATATACATCAATGTGGTTCATTATGTTCATACACATAAAAGTGGCAATGTGGGAAAATATGCTATCAGTTTTAAAAGGCTCCTTGCACTTGTTCAATCTATTTTATGAATAGATTAAAAGGTGTAAATTGGAGTATAGGACAGTGCATAAAAGGGGGGAGCAAGCAGAGGGAAGCACAGAAGGGAATCTGTTACGAATGAGTATAATGGTGGTAGGAAAGGTAGGGTAATTTTTTCTTTTTGGGGGACAGGTACTCTTTTTCTACATATCAGGAATGTAATGTAGAGAAGGAAGTAAGGAAAGTGAAAGGGATAGTAAGAGGGTTAGGGTAGATTGCAGTGACACATGCACAGACATAGAAGATAGACTGTTGACAGGTGTGGTGCTGATGTACTGAGAGTGGGATGCACAGTAGATTATTAGGAGACAAACAGAGGGAACACAGTGGTAATGGGGAAGATTGTACAAAAAACAAGGAAGGAGTATGAGATGAACAGTAAAGGAACATTAGACTGGTGGATATGGTGAGTATGACTCCCAGTATCATCCTGGCCATGTCAGGCTCTGTGGAAGTGTCACACCACCTTGAGCATCTTCACCAATTGTCCTGGCTTTGGTGGAGTAAGCAACAGTGGGCAGGGATGCATCTCTGCAAGCCTCAGGAAGACATTCCAGGAAAGCAATGCAGACATCAAATACACCAGCTCGCCAGCTTTTCTACCACTTCAGCCAGTTGCCTGTCTATGATGTATCTGTCACTCCCCCCTGGCAGAACCATCAGTGGCAACAGCAGCACACCTGGGTAGTGAAGTCCCACTAGGACCAGGGCTATGCAACCTGCCAGCCACTGATACTGATTCTGGGTATGCAACCCTGTTGAGCTGCAGACATTTTCAGTGGTGTTTGGGGTGGTGGGGAGTGATGGTCCTTGGCAAAGCCATAGACAATGTGAGAGAAAGAAACATACATGTACAGAAACAGCATAACAACAACAAAAATGCTGAACAGAAAGGGTAGTGAAAAAGGGAGTGCGGGAGGGAAATGAAAGCATACTATGAAAGACAGTGGTACATAAATATGATAATATATTAGGTCAATTCCAAGGCAGACCTGACCAGACCAGACTGGCTATGTGAAATTGTTAAGTGCACCAGTGATGCTACCCTATTCATTTTGATAACTGCTGTGGAATCATATGCATCTACTGGAGCTCCATCTACATCAGAAATGCCTCATCCCAAGGACAGCAGATTTGAAATTGTCCGCTTCTTTCTGTTGAACTGTTGTTTCTGTAATGTATTAGGATCAAAGCACCTGGGTGAAATAGAAACCACATTCGAAATGTGCAACATGAATGATAAATATGCTATCTGTTGAGCCACTCTGCCCATCCTATGAGAGTCAGTCATCCAGCAATGCATACACACTCATCTTATGTGAGTGTTGCAGTGGCCTAAGTGATTAAACACCTGGAAGGCTATGAAGACAAACCAAATGATAAGATATTTTGCACAGTTAAGCTGCCTAAGTCGCCTTTACTGAGGAAGGTATACTTCTAACAATTTAGCAGAAAACAAGTGTACACACCCCTGCACCAGGAAAGGAGGAGCTGCCTCCTTTGGTACTGTTGGACATTCCCTGCTATAGCTTCCTGGGCTGCAGAACAAACAGAGATACATAAACAATGTGCACTGCAGAATGTTTGGCAGGAATTCAAAAAAAAAAAAAAAAAAAAAAAAGAAAAAAGAAAAAAAAAAGAAAACATTTATTTACAGTCCATCTTAAGTATCCTTACTCTGACCTATTCTTCCTCTCAGCAAAGAAGGTCTGGATGGCAGCTCCTCAGGTTGCTATAGTGCTGCCTGTTGGTTCACAGAATGCAAGTGGCATCAGTAGCTGCCCTGACAAGACAGTGTTTTCCCTTTGTACTGGGGATACTCCAAAGACCTCCACAGCAAAGTGTCTCAGTTGTCTCTATGAAGCAGAAAGAGAAAGAAACTTGCTCTACAATTAGTACCAACTGAAGCCATGGCCATAACCTAGGTTTTATACCAAAGAATTATGTCTGGCATGTGATGGCCTTGCCCATTTCTCTTTGCCAGAATTGTTGCATAGCATAAGCAACTTAGTTGCACTGTTAAATAGCATGGATTGCCATGGATGATGCATTTTGAGCAGGTGCAGAAGAGAAAGTGAAGATGTGGAATACTGCAGTCACGGTTCAGCTTTACAGCATTACTGCAATTAGTAGAATGTTAGAACTCAGTAGCAATTCTTTGTCTAGCACGCACTTGATCAAGGGAGTGCAGGGAACCTCCTGTTTACATGAGACTGCTCGCAAATACTCAAGAGTTTTGGGTGTACTGGGGCATTTGCATAAATCCACGTAAACTGGTATGTGAGATTGGGCCTCTTAGTGCAATGCATAAAATGAAGAATGTATTCAGAGGCATTCATAAACCAAACCCTGATTTGCATAAATTCTTGCCTGAGAGGATTAAAAAAGCATAATATAATTCCTGGTGATTGCAGAGAGGCTCATCATGCTATAGAAGAAAACACAGAGTTCTTTTGGAAAAAGTAACTTCACCTGCTGAAGCTAATTATCCATCATAAACAAAGCCGAAGGAGTTTTTGCTAAAGGTATATGCAACACTCCCTGACTGTAGTTTTTAATTGATGATTCTTTGTGCGCAGTCAGGGAGGACAGTATCAGTGCTGGAGGGAGGGATTGCACAGACAAAATCCCTTATTCAGATTGACAGACACACACACACACACACACACACACACACACACACACACACACACACACACACACACACACACACACACATGCAGTAGGTTGGTGCAGCACTCAGGGTGGTATGTCACCTCCTGAAGCCCAGCCAATAATGTTTGCAATAAGCTCCACATGGCATGGTAATGGGCATAAAGATGTATGTGCTGGTGGTCAGGCCCATAGATGGGATGGCACTGACCTCCTTCAGAACTATCAGTGTCTTTGGTGCTACCCAGCATATCTGTTGGGTATTTTTGAACCAGCTATTACCAACACCTCAAACTTTGCAGAGATGATATGATATGGGTAGTCTCAGTTTAATTTCTCCACATCTTTTGGGTTCTAATACCATGATAGGAATGAATCCCATTCCAAAGTCAGGGTATATGTAAAGTTCATGAAAGCAGTATTGTTTCAGTCTTTGATATTAGCCAAAGGTGCTCTATGCAGCACCTGCAATTCACAGAATGCAAGTCACATCAGTAACTACATGGATATGGTGTGTGAGATTACCTAGAGAGTGAATGTTCCATATGTGTGACATTTTTTACTGAATTAATTGCCTTCTGATGCAAGAAAAGTCCACACATAGATTAGTACTACACGTCAGACATGGCTTATGGATACAGTCCTCCTCTGCCGCTATGGACGGTAGTGATTGTGAACAAAGAAGGCCAATGTCATGGTCTTGCAGGGCCAGCAGTTCCAAAGTGACATCACATGTGGATGTGCATACTGGTTGAAAAGGATGCCCTCGAGGTCACTGTACTCACACTAGTGACTTGTCTAATAACAGATGTCATTCACAGTCATACTGCCTTGTTACTACCTGTGAAACTCCTGGTAGAAGCTGCTGCCATAGGTAGGAGAGCACATGTGATGTCTACTCAACTTCTATGCATGCCCTGAACCTCTCAGTTAGATTGTGCTATAGCGTAGCAAGTACTGGTTAAGCATCCTACCCACACACACAGGCAACCAGAGACAGTGACCACTCTCAAAGCATTCCACAGTAGCAGCTCCATACCAACTACAGACACACATGGTACACTTCAAATTTTTCATTTTTTACAGCACTCACAGATGTTCCTGAGGAAGATACTGTATATTTGTGCTCCCTCCCAATCTGTGCAAATGATGATAACTGCGCCTCTCCCTTTGTACTTTGTTACTTGGGGTAGCCTATCCCTGATGTACAGACTGGCTAGCCTATGCATGGATATGCACAATCTAATACTGGTTTGCATTTATCAATTTTACTGCAGTGTATCTGCTTTACTATTGGCCAAAGCCTTGTGCAAGGTATTATGTTTTACCATTGCCATATTGTACCCACCTCCATCTGGCATGGCCATCCCTTACTGCCGGGACTGCCAGTGACTCCTTCTCTAGCTCAATTACCACTGCCTAGTGTGATGTGAGATGTTCATCCTAAAATCGCTCTTCCACAACTATATCCTAATTATCATGTTGTGTAATATTACACACACTGGAAATATTATAAACCACTCTCTTAACAAACTGTTAAAACAAACACAAAGGCAAGCTTGCTGTTACTACTTCACACACAATCCTTTAATGTTAGCGCTTTCGTTGAGGTCAATACCCCAACTTTTTCAGACAACTCAACAGTTTAGAAAAAACTGTATTTATATCATATCGAATTAAGCAATCAGTTCAAACAATTCACATTTAAAGGTGCCTTGATTAAATAACCCTAAATGTGAATAGATATTTCTTATAAAATCATTCCTAGCTTTTATAATATAAAAATAGTGAAAATATACTCTCTAAGCAATCTTAAAAATATTTTAAAAATATTTAAAAATATTTAAAATGGTACCATAAAGAATGATACAGAACAAGTGGACAAAAAGCTACTATACACTCATAAAATACAAATTTAAAATATATATGAGTATAAATACTTTTCCATCATTTTATATTGGGAAAAAGGAAAGAAAATTAAAACAGAGGATTTACGAACACCAATATAATATTCAGAAACATACAACTACAAATGCCTTGGCTAGGCATATATTAGGCAACCCTACACATAAATCTGTCTTTACAATTATACAACAAGTAGAACATAGTAAGAGAGGAGGGCCATGGGAGTTGAAATTAGAAGAGAGTGAGCTCATGTGGCAAATTCGTACTTTTGCACACTTACCCCCAGGGTTGAACAAATTTGTCTCCATAAAGTGTATTTTTAAACTAAAGGCATTGATTAGGTAGACAGTAGATACATATGTATATATAGTTATGATTTATAAATATACAAGAATTTTAATAGCATTGTTGAAAAGGTATTTATACTCATATATATTTTAAATTTGTATTTTTATGAGTGTATAGTAGTTTTTTTGTCTACTTGTTCTGTATCATTCTTTACGGTACTATTTTAAATATTTTTAAATATGTTTTAATTATTTTTAAGATTGATTAGAGAGTATATTTTCACTATTTTTATATTATAAAAACTAGGAATGATTTTATAAGAAATATCTATTCACATTTAGGGTTATTTAGTCAAGGCACTTTTAAATGTGAATTTTTGAACTGATTGCTTAATTCGATATGATATAAATACAGTTTGTTCTATACTTTTGAGTTGTCTGAAGAAGTTGGGGTATTGACCTCAATGAAAGCGCTAACATTAAAGGATTGTGTGTGAAGTAGTAACAGCAAGCTTGCCTTTGTGTTTGTTTTAACACACTGGAAATATCTTAGCACATGTGTCAGTCATAAAGCAGGCACTATAAGATCCATCCAGGCAGTGAAAGTGTGCTGTCAGCTGCCCAGACACATGATCCACAATTATCCAGCCTTGCCATAGGACACATCTGTGTCCATGGTCTGTCAGACTTGGAGGATTTCAGATGGGTCACATCAACCAGGTTTCTAAGGCATATCTGGCAGTGCTAATAAGATGTTCTTGGATGAATGAAGTCATCCCCCAAAAATACTTGTGATGGTCATGTGTGTGCCATATGTGGGAGTCATGGTAACTATCTGGTTGGTCTGCAGACACATTTTAGATGATGCCTTGTGTGCCTTTCAGATCATCTAACAGTTGATGGAGTGATCCCATTTATGATTCCCAAACCTCCTTCCCCCATGACCAGGTGGTGCCTTTACTTCAACGTCAGTGCAGGCTGTGACCCCTAGCATCTTATGGAAATGGGCTATATTGTAGAAATCCCACATGGTGTTGATGGTCTCTTTTGTAGCACAGCATCAATAAATTGATGGAGTATTCTTGAGGCAGGTGATCGGGATACCTTCATTGTGTCATTTGGTAATTGAACGGTTTCTGCAGCCAGTATAGATAAAACCACTCATTCCTTGGTATCCACTGGGATAGAAATATATGACCTCTAAGAGCCTTCAGAAAAGGCCAACACATGTTTACAAGGTCCTTTACTGTGTCCATATCCACACAGTACTGGCCTATAATGTCAGTACTGTGAAGGTCATGAAATGTTATGCTTGGTAAGTGACATGGCACCACAGAGAGTAATAACATGTATCCCTGTGGCTCATAGTGGTAATTAAAGCCTTTTGCTGACTCATATTTACTAATGCTGTGACAACACGTTGCATGTTTCTGTGGCTGCCCTGCACATACACCAGGATTTTGCTGTGGTCATTAACACTGAAACTAGTACATCACACTGCATGTTTTATATGTTTCTGAATTACTTATCCTTCTTGTTTTGCCTCATATGCACCCCTCATTGTAATACTGCTGTTCATAACCATCTCATTATACAACCGTTATCATATACTTCAACCACCTATGCTGCTTGTACCAAATATATCTCTAATCATACCTCTCAACTGTACAGATTTTTGCAGAATGTCCAAATTTTTGGCTCATATTTTTCGTGTGTTCCTCCTGAAATCTGTACTTTTCTGACAAATAGCTGAGGATTGATGTAATTAAATAATGACAAACATTTAAGTTTAAGTCTCCACATCCTTCAGAAAATTCATGCTAATGCAAAACCTATTATTCTATCAACTTTCTAAGTTTGTAAGAGTGATATTTAAAATCTGCCCCTATTTGTCCCCCCATCATTTTAGCCTTTGCCCAGATTTTTTGCTCTAAGAGGTTGAGAGGTATGTCTCTAATTCGAGCACAGTCTGTGCAATGCAATGAATGATTCTGTATCACTTTGTCAACAAAGGCACCTATAGTGAAAGCCATTGTTTTTCAGTAATAACATATATCCTAAAAGTAAGGTTGTTCATTGGAAAATCAGCACTTTAAATGTATGGTGTTGCAGAAAACTTTTGGGAATCCTGAGAATTCCAAGATCAAGTTAGTTAATACATAAGGAAATAATCTCATATTCTTCACTGAAAAGTATGCTAATAAAACTAGACCTCAGGCATTTTTGCCTCATAATATGAAGACAAAAGTCATCAGCAAATACAGTGACGTAGGGAAAGAGTGTAAGCAAAATAATGAAAGGCTGACAGAGGTTAAGATGGATGGATGGCATTAACAAAGCAATATGCATGAATTTGCAAAAACACAAAGAGGAATTTTGTTGACATACATGGCTAGTATGCTAAAGTCCCTGAGGCCACAATAAGTCAGACTTGACTAAAAGAGTAAACAATAGTACCGGTTAACACTGTTAATATTTTTAGCCAGGGTCAAAAGAACTTCTTGTTTCCAGTAGGACTAGCCTCTTTGGGCCACCTTTCCTGCCCTTTCCCTACAATTTCCATGGCTGCTCCTACTCTAGTTTTTCTTCTCATTTCGTTTGCTGTGGCTACCCTTTTCACTATTCCTCTTCTTGGGGCATCCATATTTCCATCCATCTTGCATCCTCCTTTCTATTTTCTCCCTATTTCCTCTTCAGTCTTTACTTCAGTCATCTGTATCTCTACTTCTCAAGCTGAACTTGACATGGTTGTCTTTATTTTCTCTTAGGTTTATAACGGCTGCATGTGCAATGTCTTGCAGGGTAAGACTATGTGGGTTGTGTTCGTTGTGTTACTATGCACTGATCTCTTCACTTAAAACTTAGTCATGTACCTGCTTGTATTGATCTGAATGTTATTATATTTTAGTATGCCTACCACAGAATACCATCCTACAGGCTTGTTATTCTTCATTCATTATGTTCAGTGTCATCAGACTTTATTTGTTTGGAAATAAACACACAAAGTATGTCATCCAAACAATAAACACCACAGGTATATATACATACAGCCTTAGGCTGCATATAAACCATTTGATAAAAGCTGCAAAATGCACAGATGTACTTTTAAAATGAAAGAATATTAGATTTATTATAGTAATAATCTAAAAAATGTTGTTTGATACCACATCATGAGGATTCGAATGTAGCACCACACATTTTACTCTTCACAGAGGTAGAAGATGGATAACATATTAATATACATTTGCAACGGTTGCCAGCATTTTGCCTATTAGAGGAAATGTCATGGTTTGCTAAATGTACACTTTTTTGTGAATAACTGCATTACAGCAATGCTTCATTTTGCATATATGTTCATAAACCTGGATTTTAATAATATTGTCTTTCTGCAGTCCTCTGCGCACTGCAATATGGACAACCACAATGAACAAAACTAGTATTAAGTCAACAGAGACTGATATTTTTGCAGGTTGTGCATTCTGTTTTACAAGAAACAGATATATTAAATATTCATGCTGTTCCAGGTACCTGTAATTATCTCAAGGATAGCAGCTGAGTGGGAGCATTTTTTAGAACAGCAGAGGAAGGAAATGTATATCTTAGGAGGGATGTTCCCCACTAATGATTACACTCAGCTAGCCAATATAAAAAGATGATTTCAGAATTTAGACAGCCTAACTATTTTAGTAGCAGAATAATTAGATTTCATTCAAGATTTTATAGTAGATGTGTTTGACAGTGTAAGTGATCTATATATACTTTTATGAAAGGTGAGCCATCATCTGCAAGTTGTTATCTGCACAAAGGGAAGCCACTGAAAAAATGCTCATTAAGACCAAACAAGGGAAGAAAACCGATATCTAGAAGGAAGGTAATCTATCAGGAGAGATTAATATAATAACTAAAACAATTTTCACAGAGTTACAGTAAATCAGACTCAACTTCCTAGAAGAGATCTATGATATCTGTTTCTTCTGATAAAGAAAAACAAAATAGAATAGTTGATTTACATTGTATAATCATATAATTCTGTTCCTGCTATGTAACGTGATTCTAATATACTTGATTGAAAGAAAAAACTAGCACAGACAGTCTGCTTTTAGAAAACTCAGTTTTATAAAACTGTGAAAAATAAAAGGCAGCTGTTGCAAGACAAAAGCGACGCTTGGTAGGTGGCAAATCCTTTATAAGCAGAAAACTCCAAATCCAGAAAAATACAGACAATATTCATTCAAGATAAAACAGTGCAAGCAAACACAGCAGTATTAAGCGCTTTCGTCTGGTAGATGACTTCCTCAGAATACTGTATTCTGATACTGATAAAAACAGAACAGAGAGATGTCTATTAGTTTAAATTTTATGGCATCAGTAAAATATGCTAAAGGATGCAAAATAGACATCAAGACAATGAATACATATATTTAATGCTTTGTACATGTTAGAATTCAAGATAGGCATAATCATGTCATAATATTCCTAACATAATTCCTCATGACAAATTTTTCTAAGAACAGGGACCAGATGAAACACTACCAACAGAACCTGACCCCTGTGATGGTCAGTTTAAAGAATAAACATATCTTCGCTGAAGCAGGAATGTAAGGATCCACCCCTGAGCCATGTCTGATAGTGGTATTTATTGGTGAACACCTACTGGCCTGATTGGGTTCAGCCTGAAACAGCTGGGGGGAGATGCTGTGTGGGCTTAACACCCCCTAGCATAGGGTGGTGGTCAATTGTATAGCAGTCAAGTGGAAGGCTGGAGCAAGAGGGCTTATAAAAGACTAAACCCTTATGATAGACATTGTTTCTTGACACAAGGAATGACAGCTCTCTGCTGAAGTAAGAACCATATCTTGCATGGGAGGCTGAAAAGTAGCTAGTCTTATCTCTGACACAGCTGCAGAGATGATTATATTTTTCTCCATCTAATTGTCTCTCTCTCTCTCTCTTGCTGTCTCTCTTAATCTAGATCTGAGATAAAAAGGGAGTTTCAGTGTGGTGCAGATGAGTCACAAACCACCAACTGGACGCAGCACAGTTGTAGTTTCTGCCAGTAGATAAGATGGTCACCACAGAGTAACTACTGTGAGTTACAGAATTAACACTTTGTTTTTTTTTTTTGTGCACCTGATGGGTATTAAGACTATTCAGACTTCTTGGAGACCATAGCTGCACTGTTTTGTAGGGTGCTGCCTAATGACTCTGTACTTCTGTTTGAAGACTTTAAATTTAACTGTTGCAGTACCAACATGACAAATGCAGCAGCTTCAGCAGAAGGCAAAGACTAGGCACACCTGTGGTAAGAAGTTGGGATACTGTCTAGAATGCTGCTCAGATGGACTCTTAACAGATTCTTACAAACCATCTGGTCAACTCGTGAGGGATGGGACATTGTATACTGCTGCACTCAACAAGAAAAGAGGTGCAAAGAACACTTTGAGGTACTTGTGAATACACTGAACATATCCTACTTTGAGAAGACAGTGCCAGAAGCAATTTTAGGGATCAGTGCCATATCTGAGTCACTAGATCAATTAAATAATTCTAGTGCAAGAGCACTGACTGCACCTTAGCTGTGGGGTATGCATGCCAAGCTGTGCATACTGTAACCAGAGGCAGGAAGGCATGCTAATGAAGAAGAGCAGACAAAGGAATATTATTTCATAAAAAGTGGTATTGGGCCCTAAAATTAATTTCCAAAATAATATAAGGTATCAAAAGGAATCAACAATGCCTACGTGACACAAGAGAATTTTAAATATTAATGGCAGTACCAGGGGGCATAGTAGGCATTTGACTGCTTCTTCTGGTAGCAATTCTAAATTATTCTATGGATAAATTAATTTTATTTTAAATATGCAATATCTTGCAAGATAAGGCTATATATGCTGTGTTACTATGTACTGTTCTCTGCACTGGTGTGAACATTCAGTTTTTTTTGCAGTCAAATGGAGGAAATGATCACGCCATCATATAATCAAAAATGTATGTTCTACATCAACATTTACAGTAATTTCCACATATTACAAAGTTAGATTAACACTTGCTCAAGCATAATGGCTGAAATGGCATTTGCCTGTGTTTTCCTAACTCACTTTATTACAGAGCGAGACTGAATATTATATGATGAGTCTGAGTTGTGTGTGGTCTAAAGTGGAGCACCTTGGAGAAATAGTGAAATGTATTACATTTGATGTTAGTCACTGCACTTATCTCAGAGTGAGAATAACTAAAGTAATGTGTACTAGAGGGTGCGGAGTACCTTGCTGCCTATGTGTTTTTTTCTTTTTTTTGTTTTTTTTTTTTTATGACTTTGGTGTGAACTTGGGTATATCAAACAGATGCAAGAGAACCAGCACAGTGCAACAACTCACAATGACCCTAACACTTACTTAACAGTGGTCGTATTATGAAGTTCAATTGTTAGTTATTACTCAGACCCTTGGATTCAGAATAACACTCACTAACTGTAAAACACGGCTGGTCAATTAGCATGACAGGTAAAAAATGCAATTCAGAGACAGGTATGGCCTATAAAAATCTTTAATAAGGTCTTACTAGATTAATGGAAAGTAAAAGACAGCATCCCTTTGGACAATATTACTCCTGCTAGTGAGATTCTAATAGAAGTTTTCCTTTCTGATACCAGATGTGATGGCAAAAGATGACAGAGGGACAGTGGAGCATATAAGTTTAAATGAACATGTTCTTGTGTTACATTTTAGCAGCCTGTTGGATACGGAGTACAGTGTCAGGGCTTTCAGTCTTTTCATGTAAGTCACAATTTGGAGGCCGTGGATACTCCTGGTTAGAAACCTCTGTGGTATCTCTAGTTGCTGCACATGTCTGATGAGATATATACAGAATGGAGCATTGTAGTCAATTAGTGGTCTAATAAGGGTTGAGTACGTTGGTGTTATAACATCCTTAGTCTTAGATGTGGTGACCTTATTTAGGAGATGTGCAAGTAGAATGCTTTCCTTAAAACTAGTTGTAACATGTGGAGACATGGTAATCAAAGTTTAGATTGCTAACCACCTGTGTTCCCAAGCTGTGCACCACTGGGTTTGAGCTTAGAGGGTGCATTATATATCATTATTAGCAGGGGCTACTTCTTTGCCAAATGGGATAATGAGACATTTTTTGCATTTAGTTTAAGTCCATGACTTTGGGACCAATCATTTGTTTATGTCAGCCCCTTCTGTAATAAGTTTACATCACCGGGGACCCAATGAGTGCACCCAGTTTGAAGTCATCTGCAAACATGGCAATCCACAGGCCATCTGCTTTCATCTGGACATCCGAGAAATTGATTCTAAACAGTAGAGGGCCCAGCACAGATTCTTGTGGTACCCCACTGGAGACTGGTCTCCTGATGAAGGTGGACTCCCCAACTCTGACAGTGTGCATTCTGTTAGTGAGCCAGCTGGCTACCCATCTAATGATGTATGAGTTGATCCCCAGCTGGGAGAGTTTCCTAATGATCTCAGAGTGGGAGATTGTGCCAAAAGCCTTAGCTAAATCAAGATAGGCAGTATGTACTGCTTTGCCCTCATTTAGGGCTTTGGTGACATTTTCAAAGAAGTCCGCCAGGTTTAATAAGCAAGATCTCCTCTTGTCAAAACCAAACTGGGTCAGGTCAAGAGTTTGAAGGTCACCTGTGTCCTTGTTGATAAGGTCATTGGTGATTCTTTCCATGGCCTTGCAGATAAGACTGGTTAGACTCATGGGTTGATAGTTTCCTTTGTCAGATTATGGACCCCCTTTGTGCAAGGGGATTACTGTTGCTGTTCGCCATTCTTCTGGAACAAAGCCAATGCTGAGGCCATGGTTAAAGACAGTGCCATTTGGTTCCACTAGGTCTTGTTTTAGATTACTTAGCAAGCTACCTGGGATGTTATCTGGTCCCATAGAGGCTATGTTTTTGGCCTTGGATAGTTTTTGTATGACCTCTTCTTTGGAGATCCTCAGCAGAGGACTGGTGTCAGGAATGGTTTGGGGTATGGATGGTGGAGACATGGGGAGGGTGAAGTTATTGCCAAATCTGTCAGCTAGCAGGTTTGTAATTTTCTCAGGTTCACTGTGAGTGGTACCATCCACTAAAAGTTTGGCACACAGCTGGGCATTCCCTTTTAGGTTTTGGAAGCAGCTAAAGAATGCCTTATAGTTGTCTTTAAATAGGGATGCAAATTTAGTGTTGTAGCTAGCCTTAGAGGACTTTACAAGGTATCTGGTTTGCTTGTTCAAGCTGCAGAGTGTATTCTTTCTCTGTTGAGTAGGTTCCCTTTTGTTCTTAGATATCAGTTTCTTTCTTTTGTTATATAACTTATTTATACTTTCAGTCCACTAGGGTGGCTTGTTTTTTTGGGAGGACCTTGTTTTAGCCCTTTTAGGTACAGCTGAGTCAATATATTTGTTTAAGTGGCAATATAGGGCATTTGAGCACTCTTCTGCATAGCAGTCATTATTCGCTGTGTTAGCAGGTGCTTTGAAACTTTTTATACCACCACTTAGCAGGCTATAGCTTGCTTTGGAGAAATTTTTCATTTTTTTCCCCCTGTGGGGGTGTCAGGCCTGATCTTTACTTCAAACAAGACTGATTTATGGTCTGACCTTACCAGGGAGGCCAACACACAGGGAGTAGTACAGTGCCCTCCCCTCCATGTTGGTGAGCTCTAGGTCTAAGATATTTGAGCCCCTTGTGGGACTGCAGGCCAAGTGTTCCAGGATATTTGAATTAACAAAATCCAGGAACCTGAGAAAAATTTTGTTTGTGCTCCTGTAAGTCACAAAGTCAATGGAAGAATAGTTGAAATCTTTCATGAACAAGGTGTTTGGCTGTATACTGATTGACTCTAGCAAGTCCAGGTAGATGGTGTGCTCCTCCTGGTTCATGATGGGAGACATGTAGCTACAGATGATGATGATGTGGTAGGGTATTTTGCTTGTAGATATTTGGACCTGGAGTAGCTCAAAACAGTTGTACTGTTTTACCGTACTTGAGGTGTATTTGGATTTAATAAAGATAGATACACCTCCAACGTTGGTTCTTTCATGCTTGTTTTGAGGTTTGAACGTGTGAAAGGCATTGTATCCAAGTATGGCCTGGGTGCTCTCTGCAGCCTTGAACCAAGTTTCAGTGACTGCACAAACAACAGGATCTTCCAAGGTGAGGAGTGCTTCCAAGGAGTGCAGTTAGCTGTTTAGCCTCCTAGGTTAATAGGTTCATAGGTAGGAACTAGACTATCAGCTCAAGGGCCTAAGTAAGCCTAGCCAACAAGGTTCCCTGGCTTATGCCACCCAGGAAAGTTAATTTCCTGTACCCCTGTTGAGCAGAGACACAGAAGTGATCCCCGGGGTGTATTTCCTATTTCCCATCCACTCATCAAGATTTTTCTTGAAGAGTGATAATGAGGAACTTTGATTGACATGTATGGGTGGCTTGTTCCAGAGTATAGGAAGTCTCTGAGACAGGAATCTTTCCTTCCAGCATGTCCTGTTTATTGTGGTGACAAGGTTTAGGTCCCTAGAACATGTAGCTGGGAGGAATTGGGATTTCTTTAGGTGTAGCATGTCCAACAGCTGTGTGTTTAACATAACTTTATATGTTCAGCAGAAATCACCTCAGAGTAGGCGATATGCTACGGAGTAAAGCTGAAGTTTTTTGAGATGCTCAGTGTAGGGCATCTGTTTGAGGCCAGTAATCCTCTTTGAGAGGTACTTCTGTGGCCTTTCCAGCTGCTGCAGATGTCTTGTGAGGTACATTCTAAAAGGGGCGTTGTGCTCTATAATGGGTCTAATGAGTGCCGAATAGAGGGGAACAATGACCTTTTTTTTCCTGGATGAGAACCCTTTTGTGATGAGGTGTGCCACATAGAAGGATTTCCTGTCTACTGTGGCGATGTGATTATCAAAGGAGAGACTACTGTCCACCTGGGTCCCAATGTCTCTTATCACACATTCGGCGTCAAGCAGACTGCCATTTATGTGGTAATTCATGGGTACAGAGTTTTTACCAAAGGGGATGACAATGCACTTTTTGGCATTGAGCTTGAGACCATCCTTCTGACACCAGGCATCTGTCTCAGTGAGGCCCTTCTCTAAGAAGTCCACATCATTTGGGGACTTGACTATGGCTCCTAGTTTGCAGTCATCTGTGAACTTCATTAGACATAGGCCTTCTGTGTTAGCCTGTACTTCAGAGAATTAGATACCAAACAGAAGAGGTCCCAGGACTGAACCCTGCGCTACTCCAATTGTCACTGGTTTGAAGTCAGATTTGGAGTCTGTAACATTTACAGTGTGGGTTCTGCAAGTGAGCCAGTTGGCAACCCATCTTGTGAGGAAGGAATTTATACCTAGTTTAGTGAGTTTAGCTATAATTTCAGAATGGGGGATGGTGTTGAAAGCCTTGTTGACATCAAGATAGGCTGTGTGAACCACCCTACCCTCATCTATGGCTTTTGTGACTGCTTCAAAGAAGTCGATCAGGTTCAAAAGGCATGATCTGCCTTTCACAAATCCGAACTGGGTGAGGTCCAGAGTTAGCAGGTTATGAATGTCTTTGTCTAGGAGTTCCATGCTGATACATTCCATGGCCATGCAGACCAGGCTCGTCAGGCTAATAGGGCGATAGTTCCCAGGATCAGTGGTGGACCCCCCTTTGTGGATTGGGATAACTGTTGCTGTGTGCTATTCAGTGGGCACAAAGCCTGACGTGAGACTATGATTGAATATGCTGCTTAGGTGGGGAGCTAGTTAATTCTGAAGTTTGTGTAAAACACTGCCTGGGATGTTGTCCAGTCCCATGGATGCTGTGTTTTTGGTTTTAGACAGTGCAGCTTTTACCTGCAGAGATGTGATTACAGGGACTCTGCATTCTTCCTGTATAGATATGGGCCCTTTAGGGAGTGAGAGGGGGGGTAAGGTTAGCACTGAACCTATCTGCCAGGATGTTGGCAATATCAGTTGGTTCTGTAATTTTCATGCTGTTGTGCTGTAACTCAGAGCAGATCTGAGTGTCGCCATTGAGATTCTTGACATAGCTATAGAATGCTTTGTGGTTGCTCTTAGAATATGTGGTGATTTTGTTTTCATAGCTAGCTTTGGAGGATCTTATAAGTGATCTCAGCTTCTTACTGTGGCTGACCGGGGAGCTCCTCCACTCATGGGATTTTACTCTCTTTTGCAACAGTTTCCTCCTTCTGTTGTAGAGTTTGTTTATGGCAGAGGACCACCAAACTGTCTTCCTTTTTTTTGGAGGATAGTGTCTTGGTTCTGTTTGGGATAGCACGATCCATGCACTTGAGTAAGTGCTTATAGAGTGTGTTTGTGTAGCATTCAGCAGTTGTAACTGTATTGTCCATTTGAATGGGTGACAGGAAGTTCACCACTTCTGTCTTAAGAAGCATGAAGTTGGCTTTAAAGAATTTTTTTACCATGGTTTCCTTAATGGGGGTGGGGGCAGGATGTGGATATCTAGGGTGATTAGCTTATGGTCGGATCTGACCAATGAGGAGCTGACTTCTGGTGTGGAACACCGGTCACTCATGTTGGTAATGACTAGGTCTAGGAAATTGTTGCCCCTGGTGGGGGTGTGGATAAGTTGATCCAGGGCATTGGAATTTATGAATTCCAGAAAGTGTTGAGTGAAGGAGTTGGTACATGAGCAGTTTTCCGAGTTAATGGTGGGTAGCTGAAATCGCCCATTATTAGGGTGTTTGGTTGAACCCTAATATTTTCCAGTATATCAAGAAAAGAGGAGTGAGAATCCTGGGGCATGGTGGGGGGCCTGTAGCAAGCTACAATTTGGATTGCAGTTTTGCCCAGAGTTAATTGCACTAGGATAACCTCGGATGCATCATGCTGCGCAACTAGCCTGGAGATGTGGATATCCTTAATGAATATGGACACACCTCCATATTTGGTGTTCTGGTCCAGGTTAGATGGCTGAAAAGTGTGGTATGAGTTATAGTCTGGTAATGCAGGGGGTGCTCTCTAGAGCCTTGAATCAAGTCTCAGTCACTGTACAGATATTGATGTTCTCCATTTTAAGGAGTGCCTCGAGTGAGTGCATTTTGAGATTTAGACTTCTAGCATTAAGTAGCATTACACTCAGTTTTGCCTGCCTGTTCCTGTTACTGTGGTGAATTTGTCATTTGAACCTTGCCTAAAAAAGGCACTATTTGGCGGCAAGACCCTTAGCCAGTATCCAGAACCCCAGGGGCGACAAGTGCAGGCCATCTCTGGCAAAACATCATGGTCTGTCGACCATGTCGACCATGTCGTCCCTGGCAGGCAGATACTGGATCCCTTTAGAATGACACTAGAAGCTTAGCCAATTGTTGAAGTCAATCATTTGTCCTTGTACTGCAGTATCATTCTGGGCAATGGCAGGATGCTACTCAGGGATAGGGTCATACCTGCCTAGGCTACAAGATCGGAGAACTCTTCCATGTCTCTTTCATGTAGTCCAAGGAGGTACATCTCATGTTGTTCACACCAACATGGACAATGGCAAAGTCATATTTGTACTTGTTGTGGAGTGACCTGAGTGCGTGGGTTATGTGGCGGATCCTGGCACCCGACAGTCCCCTATGACTAGTGTGTTGGGTACGTTTTGCCTTATTTGCTGTGGTTTATTGGCACACTGATTCTGTGGGCTATGTGTCATTTGAGTTGTGTTGGAGGGTGGAGGTTGCTTGCGTTTCTGCTTTGGAGGTCTCTGTTGCTTGAGCAGATTATTACTGAGAGCCTCTGTGAATGTTTTTGTTTTTCTATGTGTGGATTTTGGTGGTTTAGGTTTAGTGGGACTATGTGATGAGTTTGGTGTGGTGCAAGTGTTTACCTTCTCCTTTTGACTGTCAAGTTCAGTCTTGGTTGGAGAGAGCTTTACCTCCAGTTTGGCTAGATAAGTGCATCTCTCTCACAGTTTGTGGTGTTGGGTGGTAGGAGGAGAGGGTTGTCTGTGTACATGAGGCAATTGCTACCTTGCCCCAAGGTGCCCAGATTCATCAGATAGACAGAAGAAAACACTGGGAGCTGACCCTTTGACATGCCTGAATAAAAAACTACTTTCTTCTAGACAAGTGAGGAAAGTGAGTATAAGAGCTGTTTTGCTCTAAGCAAGTGAGGAAAGTAAGTATAAAAACTCTTTTCCTCTAGGTAAAGAGGAAAGTTGAGTGCTATAGTAATTTGTAGATTATTTAGTGCTAACAACAAGTTTTGAACAAGTGATGAGCATGAATAAGCAAATTCAAGTGCTAAAATTAAGAATCTGTACCTGGATCTTGTAGTAGATAGGCTACCTAGTGCTTACCACTTCCACCGATAAGCTAGAAGGCTTCCCTTCAACATAGAAAGGCTTGGGAGTCCTCAGAAGCTTACAAACAGTCCTGGATACAGCAAACCTTTATCTGGACTAGACTAGTTACAGGAAAGATGGGAAACAAGCGCAAACATGGGCTTTTAAACCAGAAAGCTAAAAGAGATGGAAAAACTGCCAAACGGCCAATAAACTAAAATTTCTGGGCCAGAAACCACTCTTGTGGTAGATAGGCTACCTACTGCTTAACACTCCCACTGATAAGCTAGAAGGCTTCCCTCCAACACAGAAAGGCTTGGGGGGGGGGCTCAGAATCTTACAAACAGTCCTGGATACAGCAAATCTGTATCTGGACTAGACTAGTTACAGGAAAGGAGGGGAAACAAGCGCAAACATGGGATTTTAAAGCAGAAAGTTGAAAGAGATGGAAAAACTGCCAAACTGCCAATAAACTATAATTTCTGGGCCTGAAAACACTCTTGTGGTAGATAGGCTCCCTAGTGCTTACCACTACCACTGATAAGCTAGAAGGCTTCCCTCCAATGTAAAAAGGCTTGGGGGGGGGGCTCAGAAGTTTACAAACAGACCTGGTTATAGCATATCTGCATCTGGAATAGACTAGTTACAGGAAATGAAGAAAACAAGCTTAGAAATGTGTTTATTTTTATTTTTTGGAAAGTGGGAAAGGAGAAAGGAGAAACAGAAGATAATTCAAAATTAAGGACCTAAGTGGCTAGCCCTTCACAAATGTTCTCTCTGTATTAGGTAGAATGAGCTAGTGACACTAGACTGGAATACAGCTGGGACAGAGCTGAACAGATGGGACTGGTAGGAGTGTCTGAAGTGAAAGTATGATTTCACTGTACTCGGTTGACTGAGCAAAAGAGATAGATCCAGGAGGAGTATTCAAACACAAATTTACAGGAGGGTGGCAATTCCAAAGCCACCAAGATTAATAGCAGAACAAGAACAGGGAGGCGGGCGGGAAACTAACTGCAGAGATAGAGAGAGAGAGACCATAGTATTCTATGAAAAAATTAAATAGAAAAAGAAATAACTACAGAGAGACACAGGCCACAATATTCAATGAAACAAATAGACAAGAAATAAAATGCAGTACAATATTTAACACTGCAAGTGTGTACTTAACTCAGCTAGTAATGCAGTTGATTGTAGGTATGTAGCAGAAGCCAAACAACTCGGATATTGAGCAGTAATAAATTCAAAGATATGGGACTAACACTTATAAATACAGGGAACCCTCTAGACTAAGAGTTTAACAATGAATATCAATGAAGTAAAACACAATAGCCCCCACTAACTGCAGAGACCACAATATTCTATGAAACAATTAAACAGAAAAATAAATAACTACAGAGAGACACCGTCCACAATATTCAATGAAACAAATAGACAAAAAAATAAAATGCAGCACAATCTTTAACACTGCAAGTTTGTACTCATCTCAGCTAGTAATGCAGTTGATTGTAGGTTTGTAGCAAAAGCCAAACAACTCGGATATTGATCAGTAATAAATTCAAAGATATGTGACTAACACTTATAAATACAGAGAAACCCTCTAGGCTAAGAGTTTAACACTGAATATCAATGAAGTGAAACACAATAGCCCCACTAACTGCAGAGACAGAGACCACAGTATTCTATGAAACAATTACATAGAAAAACAAATAACTACAGAGAGACATAGACCACAATATTCAATGAAACAAATAGACAAAAAAATAAAATGCAGTACAATCTTTAATACTGCAAGTTTGTACAGAGAGACACAGACCACAATATTCAAAGAAAGAATTAAATAGACAAAAAAAATAAAATGCAGTACAATCTTTAATACTGCAAGTTTGTACAGAGAGACACAGACCACAATATTCAATGAAACAAATAGACAAGAAATAAAATGCAGTACAATCTTTAACATTGCAAATTTGTACTTAACTCAGCTAGTAATGCAGTTGATTGTAGATATGTAGCAGAAGCCACACAACTCAGATTTTGAGCAGTAATAAATTCAAAAATATGTGACTAACACTTTTAAATACAGAGAAACCCTCTAGGCTAAGAGTTTAACACTGAATATCAATGAAGTGAAACACAATAGCCCCCACTAACTGCAGAGACACAGAGAGACCACAGTATTCTATGAAACAATTAAATAGAAAAATAAATAACTACAGAGAGACACAGACCACAACATTCAATGCAACAATTAAATAGACAAAAAATAAAGTGCAGTACAATCTTTAACACTGCATGTTTGTACTTAACTCAGCTGGTAATGCAGTTGATTGTAGGTATGTAGCAGAAGCCAAACAACTCAGCGATTGAACAGTAATAAGCATTAAGAAGCATAACCCTGAGTTTGTCTCTAGTGGATTTCTTTACAACAGAAGTTTTTTTGTTTGACATTGCCTATTAAAAGGCACTATGGATTAGGCAAGCACCTTTTCCAGTATCCAAAAGCCTTGAGGAGACAGTTGTAGGCCATCTCTGGCAATGCAGCATGGTCCGTTGATGATGTTTTTCCATGCTGTTACACACTAGATACCCCAGGAGTGACTCCAGAAGCTAAGACGATTATTGAAATCAATCTTTTTTTGTTTGTATTGTGGCATTAACCTAGGTGAAGGTAGAATGTTGCCTAGTGCTAGAGACATAACTGCCTGAGACACATAATCTGAGAGTTCAGTCATGTATCTCTTCATATACTACAGAGAGGTACACATCAAGTCATTCTCTCCAACATGTACAATGACAGAGTCATAACAGTAATTGTTGCTGAATAACTTGAGTGTGTGTGTGTGCGTGATTTGACAGATCTTTGCATCTTGCAGGCAGCTGACTGTGATCTTCTCCTTGTCCCACCTTCAGAGGGGAACATTTGTGTGTTTTACTACTGAGTTACCTATGACTAGGACATTAGGTTTCAAGGTGTTTTATCTTAGGGGCTTAATTGTTAAGACACTATGTGTGTTGTCATGTATAGTTGTGGATTCTGTTCATGTACCAGTATATGTAGGTTGGGATGTCTCTGGTATTTTGATAGGCACTCTTAGTGAGTACTGTCCCATGTCCCTTGACCTTATCTTGTGTGAGTGGAGAGGTATGTGTGCTGACAACCTGTTTAATGTCTTGTTTAGTGTTACATGAGAGGAATGATTACAGCTTCATGGTATAGTTATATCTCTCACATATTGTATTTCTTTGCTTTAGGAGCAAGTGGTTGTCAGAATACATGAGGCAATTACTGCATTGCCTCAGGATGCCCATGTCAGTCAGGCTGGCTGGAGAAATGTTGGGAAACTTGCTGTCCATAGTAGCACGTAATTCCTAAGTACTAATTTTTGAGAGGGCAAATTAGATCAGCTATTGCCATTGAATGAACAAGAGGACTTATTCTATACAAGATCAGGGATTGAAAGTGGGCCAGCGCTGCTCAGTGCTCAGCTGAGTTGCCTGCAGTGCAGAAGTGTGCAGCAGCATTGCCCACAGAGCAGCAGGGAACCTGGGGGGGGGGGGGGGGGTCACTGACTGATGTCTTGGAGAAAAATAGTTTCTAGGCATTTATGTCTATACAAGGCTCCACTAAACCCTGTTGCACAGTACACAGCTATGAGCAGATGCAAGGTTTACACACAGGTGAAATTAAACAGTTTTAAACTAGTCTGCTGATAGGAAATCACACAGTGTTCCTTCATCCAGCAATCCCCAGCTCAGACAAGGCTATAGCCACACTCTTCCACCACAAAGGTGCAAGGACGCCCATCTTAATGTAAAATGGCTGGATTTGAGTTCAAGTGTATGAAAAACAGGCTAGATTCAACAAGTCTGGATCTCGTCTATTTTAACTAAACAATATATCAGTGCAAAACAATTGCAGGTAATCAGGCACAAACAGTAAAAACAGTCAAAAAGGCACAGATTAATTTAGTAAAACAGTAGCATAAAGATGAAAAAGTGCAGATCAAACTCAAATAAGGTTAGGGTGGCTGCACTGGTGCAGCAGTTAGTGCTGCCACCTCTCAGCAAGAGGTTCTCTGTTTTGATTCTCAGCTCAGGTGCCTTCTGTGCAGAATCTGCATGTCCTCCCTGTGGTTGCGTGGGTTTCCCCTGAGTGCTCTGATTTCCCCCACACATCCCAAAGACATGCTGTAGATGGAATGGACACTCTAAATTGGCCCTAGGTGGGAGTGTGTGTGTGTGCCTTCTGTGGAAGATTGGGCACCATGCTGGCAACTCAACACCATAAAACTCCACTGTTAATCATTCTGCAGACCGTTGTTCCACTGTGGTGACCCCTAACTAGGAAAAGCTAAAATAAGAAGAAGAAATTCAAAATAAGCTTCATTTCTTGTCTTAGCTTTGGGTGGCTTGGATTCAAGCAGAAACCTAGACCTCTGGCAAAAGACACCGAACACAGAGCAGCTCCAGTTAATTGAGCTTAAGGCAGAAGAAAGACACTTAGAACAGGCATAATAAGCCTTCAACCAGCAATTTCCAGCTCAGAAGGGCAGAAGCTACCCTCTCCTCCCAAAAGAGTGTAGACCACAAACCGTAATGTAAAATAACTGGCTTGAAGCCCAAGCAATTAAACCAGAACTAAAACACTTTTAGAATAACAGACGCAATGAGCCTTTAACCAGCAAATCGAGCTTAGAATGATGTAAGCTTTCTCACCTGCTACAAGAGTACAGACTGCAAACCTTCATTATAGGTTCATAGGTTCATAGGTTCATACTAGGCTATCTGCCCGAGGGCATTTACAAGCCTAGCCCATCGTTTTGTGGCTTACGCCACCCCTTTAGTATGGGGAACTATACCCATTATTTTGCTGTGCCTCTGTCAAGCAGTGACACTGAGGTAATCCCTGGGGTATATCTGCGATCTCCCATCCATTGGTCAAGATTTCTCTTGAACAAGGCCAGCGAGGTGCTCTGCCTCACATGTACCGGGATTTTGTTCCACAGCATAGGGAGTCTTTGGGTGATGAATCTATCCCTCCAGCACATCCTATTAATAGCCGTGTCGAGGTTTAAGTCTCCGCCCTTGTGGCTCTGATGGATCTAGATTTTTGAGGTGAAGCATATTCATCAAATCTGGGTTTGACATGGCCTTGTATGTTAGGCAAAGGTCACCTCTGAGCAAGCGGTAGCGACTGAATAGAGCTGGAGTTCTTTCAGTCGGGCAGCATAGGACAGATTTTGAGACCCTTTATCCTTTTGGTGAGGAACTTTTGTGGCCTTTCCAGCTGCTGCAAGTGTCGGGTCAGATACATTCGAATGGGGCATTGTACTCAATCATTGGTCTGATGAGTGATGAGTAAAGGGAGACTATGACCTCCCTTGATCTAGATGAGAATCCCTTCATGATAAGGTGGGCAATGTAGAAGGTCTTCCTGACTACTTTAGCTACATGGGTGTCGAATGACAGACTACTATCAACCTGGGTCCCCAGGTCCCTGATAACTTCTTCTGTGCTCAGTGGATTGCCACCTATTTGGTAGCTAGGGGTAACCTTGTTTTTCCCGAAGGGTATGACTATGCATTTTTGGCATTTAACTTTAGGCCGTGGCTCTGGCACCAGTTATCCGTTTCTGTGAGACCCTTCTGAAGGATATCTGTGTCAGATGTGTTTTCTACTATGGCCCAGTTTGCAGTCATCTGCAAACTTTGTCAGCCATAACCCTCCTGTGTTTGCTTGTACTTGGAAAAGTAGATGCCAAACAAGAGTGGGCCCAGGACTGAGCCCTGTGGGACACCACTTGTGACAGGCTTTGAGTCTGACATGGCGCCAGCAACTCTGACCCTGTGGGTTCTGTCACTCAGCCAGTTTGCAACCCATCTTGTGATGTATGGGTTAACATTTAAGCTGATGAGTTTTTCAATGATACCCGAGTGGGGTATTGTATCGAAGGCCTTAGCCAGATCGAGGTAGGCTGTATGGACTGCCTTTCCCTCATCAATGGCTTTGGTGACTGTTTCGAAAAAGTCAACCAAGTTTAAAAGGCATGATCTGCCTTTGACAAAGCCAAACTGGGTTGGATCCAAAGTCTGCAAATTCCCTATGTCTTTATTTATGAGGTCCATTACGATCCTCTCCATGGCTTTGCAGATAAGGCTTGTCAAGCTAATGGGCTGGTTATTTCCAGGGTCGGTGGAGGCACCGCCTTTGTGAAGTGGGGCCACAGTTGCAGTGCGCCACTCCCTGGGTACGTATCCAGAGGTAAGACTTTGATTAAACAGCTGTCCTAGCTGTGGGTTTAATTCCTCATTGAGTTTGTGGAGCACACAGCCGGGGACACCATCAGGTCCCATGGATGCTGTGTTTTTTGCTTTGGAGAGAGCAGTTCTCACTTGGGCGTTGGAGATGTTTGGGGGGCTGCAATCGTTTGGTAGAGATATCTCTCCCTTTGGGGGGTAAGAAGTTTGCACTGAACCTGTCAGCCAGTATTTTGGCAATGTCTGTAGGATCAGTAATCTTCACATCATTTTGAACTAGTTCTGAGCATATCTGGGAGTTTCCTCCTAGGTTTCTAACATAGCTAAAGAAGGCCTTATGATTGTCTTTTGAGTCTTTAGCTATTTTTCTCTCGAAATTTGCTTTGGATGATTTTATGAGAGCTCTTAGTTTTTTACTTATAGTGATCAAGGGTGTCTTACCTTTTAAGGATTTTGCTCTATCTTGTAGTAGCTTCCTCCTTTTGTTGTAGAGTTTGTTTATGGCTGGGGTCCACCAGACTGGACGCTTGCCTTTGGTACAAAGAGTCTTTGTTTTGCTTGGGATTGCCTTATCCATGCAGTCCTGCAGGTGCTGGTAGAAGGCATTTGTAAGTGATTCAGCGGCTTGAGTACTGTTTTCCGCCGGTTCAGGGGCCTTAAAGGAGACCACACTAGTCTTTAGAAGTGTGAACTCAGCTTTTGAGAAGTTCTTTACTGTGGTCTTTTTTATTTCAGGTGGGGGTGGGATGAGGACCTCCAGCGAGATTAGTTTGTGATCTGATCTCACCAGTGAGGGGTATACTTCCGGTGTTGAACATTGTGCTCCCATGTTCGTGATGATGAGATCAAGTATGTTATCTCCTCTTGTGGGGATGGTGACTAGTTGTTCCATGGCATTTGAGTTTATGAATTCCAGGAACTTTTGGGCTAGGGTGTTTGGGCTTGAGTAGTGTTCCCAGTCTATATTAGGGTAATTGAAGTCACCTAGTATGATGGTGTTTGGTGATACATTTATCCCCTCTAGTGTTTTCAGGAAGGCCATGTGAGGTTCCTGAGTTTGTGAGGGTGGCCTGTAACATGCTACAATTTGCAGAGCTGTCTTGCCTACGGTTAATTGCACCTGGATGGTCTCCGATGCATCATGCGTTGCCACCAGTCTTGAGGTGTGGGTGTCCTTGATGAATATGGATACCCCTCCTCCTTTCTTGGTATTGTCCGGATTTTGGGGCCGGAACGCATGATATGAGGTAAAACCTGATAGCGCTGGGGTGCTCTCAGGAGCCTTGAACCAGGTTTCTGTCACAGCACAGACATCGATGTTCTCCATACTGAGAAGGGCTTCGAGTGCGTGCATTTTGAGATTTAGACTTCTGGCATTGAGCAGCATTACCCTTAGTTTTTTTCCTTTTTTGTGTTCTAGGGTGGTAGGTTTAGAATTTGAGCCTTGCCTAAAAAAGGCACTATGGGGGTGGCAAGAGCCTTTGCCAATATCCGGAATCCCAGGGGTGACAGGTGCAAGCCGTCCATTGCGAAGCAGCGTGGCTTGTCCAGCATGTCATCCCAGGCAGACAGATACTGGATCCCCTTTGAATGACACCAGTGTTTAAGCCAATTGTTAAAGCTGATCATCTTATCTCTGTATTGTGGCATCATTCTTGGTGAAGGTAGGATACTGCTCAAGGTCAGGGTCATACCTGCCTGGGCTACATAATCAGAGAGCTCCTCAATGTCTCTTTTCATGTAGTCCAAGGAGGTACATCTCAGGTCGTTTACACCAGTGTGGACAATGACTGAGTCATATTTGTACCTGCTGTTGAGAGACCTGAGTGCTTGCGTTATGTGGCGGATTCTAGCGCCCGACAGACAGCTTACTGTGACCTTCTCCTTACTCAGTCTGGTGAGCGGGACGTCAGTGTGTCTGACTATGGAGTCACCAATGACTAGTGTGTCTGGCATTGTGTTTGGCCTTAAGGGCTGTGACTGTTTGACACTCTGACTGTGAGGTCTATGTGTTGCAGGTGTTGTGTTCTGAGGTGGTGGTTGTTTGGGTGTCTGCTTTGGTGGCCTCTGCTGTTTTGGTAGATTTTTGATCAGAGCCTCCGAGTATGTCTTTGTGTGTTTATGTGTATGATTTGAGGTTGTAATGGTACTATGTGAGACTGGGTCTATAGTGTGTGTGGTAACCTTCTCCTCCTGACTGGTCTTGCCAGTCCTATGTTGAGAGAGCTCAGCCTCCAGTTTGGCCGTATAGTTGCATCTCTCGCATGTATTTGTGTTTTGTGGGAGGAGGAGAGGGTTGTCTGTGTACATGAGGCAATTGTAACATTGCCTCAATATTCCCAGGTTCACCAGCTGAGCAGGAGAGGACACTAGCAACTGATCCCTCGACATGCTAGAAGGATAGACAAAAACTTTAAAAAGATTCCGGGGATGTGGGTGACCGAGAAATGGGGGTTGCCTTTTTGGGGTACTATCTATGACAAGAGTGCTGTATCAAGGTAATAAGTACTGTAGGAGCAAGTGCTAGGTTTAACAGATAGAGAATACTCTACTTGGAGTCAAGTAGAGATGATCTTTTTAGTTATAGGATACGCTGATTAGATCAGTAGTATAGTTCGAGGAAGGTAGTTTTAAGGGAAAATTTGAAGAGTGTAATTTAGGTAGCCCTAATAGTTTAAATCTGCTTACCGGGCGCTGCCCTAGTGTGCAACAGTAGCAGCTCAGCAAACTTCAGCTAAATCGCTTAAATCGCGCAAACGCGTTTAGCGTTTTATATCAGGGGGCTGAAAGAAGCTAGGAACTGGCCCAAAACGACCAATAAACTACAAGTTACTGGCTGAAACCTCACAAAACTGGACCAACAGGCAGCTCAATGCTTCCCGCTCCCACTGGTAAGCAAGGGAACCTCCTCTGTTCCAAATTAGGTAAAGATTCAGTAACAGGAACTGCAAACAAAGCCCAGGGATCAGCAAGCTCTGAAACTGGACTATTCTAGCTTAGTAAGGCGGGAAAACAAGAGATATTTTTTGGTTTTTTTTTTCAGAAAACAAGCAGAAACAGATACAGTAAACACTTATAAATGCTATAAATCGGCTATCACAGCCTACACAAACAATTTGCAACAGTTACAGATTTTAAAAGTAACAAATTGAGAAACAAGTGCAAAAACAGAATAAATGCAGAAAAACAGTAACAATGTATCAGCAAGCAGGCGAAATACAGTTGCTAGATAAATAGAAGTGGAAAGCCACAAAAATTATACTTAAATCAGGTAAAGTCGCTTTTTTAGCTCTCTGAAGCTTGGATTACTCTGCTGGCCACCACGAGGATCTGTGCTGAGTAGGTACAAGCCAAAAAACGCGTGTTTTGAAACCCACATGCTTAAATCAAAACTAAGAGGCTTAGAATAACAGTTACAATTTAATAAGGCTAATAACAAGCAGTAAAAAATACAGCAAAATAAATGCAACTGAACACTCTATCTTCACAAAGGCAAATGAGGAGAGGCAGAGGGAGGTTCAATCAGTGGAGATTCAGGGAGAGTCATTGTTAGAAATGGTTCATTAACTATGTAGCATTTATGCCAAGATATTTTTTCTATTTACAATTTTAGTAATTTGGACATTGAACCTAAACACTTTGCCTTGCTTTGAAAAGGGTTTTCTTTTGTACCTGTTTTTAAAACAGATACTGCCAAGTTGTTAATCAGTTTAAAGTTTTATACTAAGCAACTGAATTTACATATATTTTTTAACAATGAGGCTAGTGTATTTAACAACAATTCTTTGACCTTGAAAAGAAAAAATACTTTTATTCCACCCTCTGATCCAGTTATTCATTTGTATGCACAAATGTGTGAAGGTGAATTTATGAAATTGGTTAAACTACAAGGTAATTTTTTGTGACAACTTTACTATTGAGGAGTTATTATATCTGAAACAATTGGCAGTGAAGGATTTCAGAATTATGGAAACTGATAAAGGTGGTGGCATAGTGATTATGACTCAGTATGAGTATGTTTTTAAAATGTATGATATATTAAATGACACTAGCACCTATCTGAGGGTTTCTAAAAATGAAATCAATGTGGCATATACAAAGGTTGACTGATTCTAATTTGATTCATTTTGTCAAGGAGCCATTGGTAAGACATAGTTGGAATTTCCATAGTTGGAATTTCTATCAGTTGAAACATAGATTATTCCCTCTGTTTTTGTAATTTCAAAAATGCACAAGAGCCAACATGATCCAGCTTTCAGGTCTATTGTGGCAGCAAGGGGATCTAAAACTGAGCCTCTAGTTGTCTTTATTGATGCACACTGTAAGATTGTCTTGAAGGAAAAACCCTGTATGTTACAGGATTCCTGGCACTGTTTAGAAGTGCTTAGAGATTTGAATTGTGAACAGAATTTGCTTTTGTTACCACTGATGTCATTAATCTAATTTCAGTGATACCCCATGACATTGGCTTAGAGTTTTTTCATAGCAGTTTGACAGGTATCAAATGTTATCTAATGCTAAAATCAATCTATTAGTGGAATTGATGGAGATGGTATTAGAAAATAATTTCCTTTTCTTTGAAGGGGAATTTTTTTGCCAAGTATTAGGAGTAGCTATGGGGGCCAAATGTGCCCCAATATACACAAATTTGGTTTTAGCTGAATGAGAGAAGCATTTTCTTTTTTTCTCTCCCCGTATGTCTAATGTAATGACACTTTTAAGGTGTTTGGATGATAGTTTAGTTTTATGGAGAGGTGATCAAGAGGATATTGCCAGAGTTTTACAGTATTTTAATGATACATCACCTTTTTTCAGATTCACATACAATGCGCACACACAAGAAAAATATTTTTTAGACATCCCTTTATTTAAGGAGATGATAACAGGGAAGTTATATTCTAATGATCTGCTACATTATAAGAGTTGCCACCAACTTCATTAGAAGAGGAGTGTGGTGAAGTGTCAGATGGTGAGGTTATTGAGACTTGTAAGTAATGACAAATGATTTATAGAAGAGCTGGCCACACTTGTAGGCATGTTTAGAGATAGGTGGTATCCACTCCCTTTGTTAGTTAGGATTAGAAATAAGATTTTGAAGAAGCTTACTACAAGTTTTGCCCCATTGTAAAAGAATGGGCTGGACCTTTAATTAGCTTCACACAGAATCACAACAAGAGTGGAGTGTTGGCGGTTGATTACAGTGCCGACACACCAGTGGTAGTTACCACCTAGAACATTTGTTGGAATTTAACCATACCCCCTGAATTGAAACTAACGCTGGGTGAAAGACCTCAAGTGGCTTACAGTAGGGGTAACAATTTAAAAGGTTTGCTTGAAAGACAGTAAGTGAGCACATTTTGTGGGGATACATCCAGGATGTTTAAATGCATAGTACATAAATTCTGTAAATTTATTAATGATGGTCCATATGCATCTATTGCTGGTTATAACAGAACCATCCAATGTCCTGGACATTGCAATTGCAACACAAGCCTGGTGGTTTATGTCATGGCATGTATGTGATGCCTAAATTTCTATGTGGGCAAGACCATTCACAAGCTTAAGGAACAGATTGCAGAACATATGAGGGACAAAGAAAACAAAAAGACTAGTAACACTTTATATGAGCACTCAATGAATTGTTTGAATTTCAAAAGATTTTTGTTCTTTGTAACTGACGAAGTAAGTGAGAACAAAATGGGAGGTGATTTTAAAACTTTACTGGATGTTAGGGAGACAGTTTGGCAGCTGAGATTAAATGCCAAGCAATCACCAGGTATCAATGATTGCTGTTCTATTACTGGTATTTTAAAGTTAAGGGCCATGCAGGTCTGATATGCCATTTGTGATCCTTTCCTTTTACATTTAGTTAAGATAATTAGTATTACAGCAATAGGTTAATAGGTAATGAACAAGTGTATGTTGATTATTTTTAAAACATTTCTAAACTTATTTTAAAACATAATTGATGTTTATTTGTTCATTTATTGTGCATAGGTAACGTTTAGAACAAATATTCAACTAGATGAAACATTATAGAATTTTTTTAAGCAATTATTATGGATATTAATTATTTAATAAATGTATTTATTTTAGAATGGTCATACAATGTAAATCAGAATGTTTAAGAAATGTAACATTGTTGCTGAATCAGTTACTGTATAGTAGCTATCTTTGCTTATTCACTTATTCATTTGCTTGCCTACTTACATGTCTAATTCAATCACATGATTGATTTTTCATTATTTAAGCTTATGGGGTTGAATGTTTCTTTAATCTGATGATGCCCTAGCATTTGGATGGGTGAAAGTGCTATGTCTGTGATTTTATTTTACTGAATTAAATTGTGTTCCATTACTACTGCTGTTCAGTGGTATGTTTTTTATTTTCTACATTCATTGTTGGTTATGATTTGCATTGGGTTTTGCTTGGCACGACATTTCCACTTTTAAAAACAAGCAGCAAAAAGCAAAATAAAGTAATAAAGTACAAAGAAGCCCAGATAAAGTAAAAAGGTACTAGAATAGCTAATTTTCTCGGTCGGAAGGATACAATGGGAATGAACTTTAAAAAGCGCAGTATTTACTGAGATAGTTTTATTTAGGTTAGAGGCAACTTAACCAGGGGATTGGGTTTATTTATTTGTATTTCTTTTCTAGAGAACAGCTTTGATTTCCATGAGCTTTGTTAGACTCACCCTGGGGATCAGTGTCTGGTTAAGTGACTTGCACAGAGTCACATAATTAGGCAACAGAAACTAAAGGAATCAAACCTTGCACCACTGGATCACATAAAACAGCTTGTTAACAGCTCATTAATCCTCTAAGTCAACTGCTAGTCTAAAGTCACCCTTGCAGGGGGCACCCAGTTTTGATCAAGGGACCTCTTGACCTGCAGACATATGCTCTACCACTGAGCTAAACCTCCATTACAAGATAGGTTGCATTTAAAACTACAAAATGGAACTTTGTTATTAAAATGAAAGCAATGTATTTAACTGATTACAACCAGGGTAACAAAAAAGCAGCAACAATGTATACAGAGATATAGTTTAAAAATATTAAATAACCATTACATAGGCATTAAAGGCAAATGTCTAACTAACGTTTTCTGGCAGTACTGCAACAAGTGCTTAGATACTTTAATGAGCCAGTGACCTTTCTAACATAGAATAATATTATTACTGTCTTTCTGCCTGTATAGACTCAGAGAGAAACAGAGACTGATATTCACAGTCCCGGGTTTCAGGTAGCGTAATCCACAAAGAGCAGTGCTACATCAATATGCAAACAAGGTCTGCATAGGTTATTTATGCTAACTACGGAATTGCACAAGTGTTTTAATAAAGACAACTACTTATGGAGAAAGTGTTAAGCATTAAGCAGAGACCAAGTACATGCATAAGGTGCCATACACATTGGTGTATTACTATGATTCGTAGAGAGATAAACTTAAAAGGGCCTCATATGCATACAAAAAGTGTAAGGTAGGAACTTGAATTTGCATAAGTAAGTTTAACAGCAATATATTTGCTGGGGATTACTCAAGTTAGTCAGCAAATTAATCAGAAAACAGCAGACATTTTTAAACTACAGGAAACAATGAATTATTATCAAACAGTTGTAAATGAGGTAAGATTATTGAGTTCATTTCATGACATATTTGTATTATTCATATATTGGGAATATTACAATACTGTAAACTGTCATTTGTAAATGGGAAATTATTACTTTGGTGTCTTTTCTGATTGTGCATACATAGTAGAAATGCAGTGATTTAAGTCGGAAGTACTGATATGTCAAGAATGTTTTTTTGACTGAACTTTTGCTTTATGGCAGGATTCCTGATTGTCACTGACATCATTTTTATTCCAAGAGTGTGGAACGGGGTAGTGGAAGGACAGATGTGTTAACACCTACTGTCCTTACCTGACTGGACTCTGCGTATGTATATAACAGGGATTTGTGTCGGACTCTGAGGATGGCAGGTGTTGTTTGACTGATTGTATAATTTTATTCACTGGGACAGCAAAGGAAACAGCGAGTCTATGGATTGCAAAGTAGATATAATTGGAGCAACAACGTGTTTTACAGTGGAAATGTGGACAATGCAAACATTTGATTATGAATCACAAGTAGGCAAGAGAATTCTTTTTCAGCATATGCTGGGTTACATCATTTCTCATTTACATCTCATGAGTTAATTAACTTATACTTATTCAAAGTCATTGTGCATTAACATCAGTGGCCTCTATGAACCGATTCTTGGCTATGTTCATTCATGGACAGCACAGACAGCTGAAATGCATAAGTCCAATGACTATGAATACCACCCAGAAACTTTAAAGAATTAAGGCAACATCTATAAATGGAAGCATAACAACTCAAAAAATATAAAGAAAACAGAACAGATGCAATATGAATTTTAGATGAAAACTGTGATGCACATCTATGTAAATATGGGTTTCCACTTCACAACTCTACACAAACTATTCCCCAAAATATAATTTCAAGTTATTAGTTGTCAAGCCATACAAGATGAAATTGTCATCACAAGCAGCATGGCATTAGCACTGCTTGGCCAGAATATGAATGATAATATTAGCATAATTTTCATTCTTCTGTTCTCTAATTACCTGTTTCATCCAATTCTGGGTTGTATGTGAGCTAAAGCATATCCCAAAACACAGCGGCACATGGCAATGAGTCTGAATGAGGCAGCAATCCATTGCAAATTGTACATTAAAAAAAATTCTTAATGACATAGTGGTGCTAAGAAGGTCAGAGGGTCAAATTAGCAGAGGACAGATGGCAAAGAAAAGATAGACAGATGAAAAGAAGGAAAAAAATGTAGTAACTATTAAAAATCAACTACTGCAGAAGGGAAAAAACTCTAGTATCAAATAACAAAGCATATCTTAAATGTATCAATTTACTGAGTTTACTGTTACAAGGTCAAGGTTCAAAAGATTGACTACCACAATCACACAACCACACAGCTGACCATGCTGACCGAAGTCTTGAATCCAAAAATATCCTACTACTCAGGGTCCAAAACAAGTGCTAACATGGATCCAGAAGGGGAACAAAGTTGGATGTTCAATATTCCCAGTCTGTGGCATTCCAAACATTGGTATTCTACATCTGAACTTGTTTTCATATGTTCATAAGTAGGTACTAAGGCTATCTACCCGAGGGCATTTATAAGCCTAGCCAGGGTGTGTCGGCTTTTGCCGCCCCATTTATTAATTAACTGATCCTCTGTCAAGCAGAGCCAATAAAGTGATCCCAGGAGTGTATTTTCTGTTACCCATCCACTCGTCAAGGTTTCTCTTGAAGATTGTTAGTGAGGTGCTCTGCCTAATGTAGTTTGGAATTTTGTTCCAAAGCATGGGGAGTCTCTGTGACAGGAATCTATCCCTCCAGCATTTCTTTAGGTGGAGCATGTCCATCAATTCTGAGTTGGACATGGCTTTGTAAGTCAGGCAGAGATCACCTCTGAGTAAGTGATATGCCACTGAGTACAGCCGGAGTTTTTTTCAGTTGGGCTGCATAGGACATATGTTTGAGGCCAGTAATCCTCTTGGTGAGGTACTTTTGTGGTTTCTCCAGCTGTTGGAAGTGTCTTGTGAGGTACATCCCAAATGGGGCATTGTACTCTATGATGGGTCTGATGATTGATGAGTAGAGGGGCACTATAACCTCTTTATTTCTAGATGCAAACCATTTAGTAATTAGATGGGCCACATAGAAGGATTTCTTAACTACTTTGGCAATATGATTGTCAAAGGAGAGACTACTATCTACCTGGGTCCCCAGATCTCTTATTACCGCATCTGTATTAAGGGGGCTGCCACCTATGTGGTAATTTGTGGGGGTTTTTTTTCCCCAAATGGGATGACTATGCATTTTTTGGCATTTAGCTTGAGGCCATGACTTTAACACCAGGTATCCGTCTCATTAAGGCCCTTTTGGAGGATGTCCATGTCAGCCAGAGAGTCAGTTATGGCTTCCAGTTTGCAGTCATCTGTGAACTTGGTTAGCCATAGTCCTCCTGTGTTTGCCTGTACTTCTGAGAAGTATATGCCTTACAGTCAGGGTCTCAGGACTGAGCCCTGTGGGACACCACTTGTGACTGGTTTAGAGTTGGACCTGGAGCCTGCTATTCTTACCATATGAGTTCTGTCTGTAAGCCATTTGGCAACCCATCTCGTGATGTAGGGGTTTATGTTCAGGCTGGTGAGTTTTTCTGTAATACCTGAGTAGGGAACTGTGTCAAAAGCCTTGGAGGGGTCAAGGTAGGCTGTGTGAACAACCTTTCCCTCATCTATGGCCTTGGTGACTGTCTCGAAGAAGTCAACCAGGTTTAGTAGGCATGATCTGCCCTTAACAAAGCCAAACTAGGTCAGGTCAAGTGTTTGGAGGTTCCCAATGTCTTTATTAATGAGTTCCATGATGATGCACTCCATATCCTTGCAGACCAGGCTAGTCAGGCTTATGGGGCGATAGTTACCAGGGTCAGTTGTGGCCTCTCCTTTGTGGAGTGGAATAACCATTGCTGTGCACCATTCTATGGGCACATAGCCTGTGGAGAGGCTGAGGTTGAACACCATGTTTAGGTTGGGGGTTCGTTCTGTAGTTCGTGCAAGATGCAGCCTGGGACACCATCTGGCCCCATTGACACTGTGTTTTTGGCTTTTGAAAAGGCTATTTTCACCTGTGCATCTGTGATTTCCAGGACACTAGACTTTTCTGGTATTGTTGTGGGCCCGTTTGGGGGTGAGAGGGGTTGAAGTTTGCACTGAATCTATCTGCCAGGATGTTGGCAATATCAGTAGGTTCAGTATATTTTGCACTAATTTGCACTAATGCAGTGCATTATCTGGGAGTTGCCACTTAGATTCTTAACATAGCTAAAGAAGGCTTTGTGGTTATCTTTTGAATCCTTGGCTATTTTTCTTTCAAAGTTAGCCGTGGATGATTTTATGAGGGACCTTAGTTTCTTACTGATACTGATCAGGGATGTCTTTCTTTCTTGGGATTTGCTTTTTTTCTGAACTACTTTCCTCCTTCTATTGTATAGCCTGTTTATGGCAGGGGTCCTCCAGACTGGTTTCCTTCTCTTAGAGGAGTGAGTCTTGGTTTTGCTAGGGATGGCACGATCCACATATCCTTGTAGGTGCCCATAGAGTGCATTTGTAAAGGTTTCTGCATCTTGGGCAGCGTTATCCTTTAGCGTGTAGGCTGTGAAACTTACCGCCTCTCTCCTAAGTAAGGTGAAGTTTGGTTTAGAAAAGTTTTTTTACTGTGATTTCCTTAGTTGGGGTGGTGGTGGGGTGTGGACATCCAGAGTGCCTAGTTTATGGTCTGATCTAACCAGTAACGGGTTGGCTTCTGGTGTGGAACACCTGTCACCCATGTTTGTGATGACCAGGTCCAATATGTTTTCACCTCTGGTAGGGGAGTTTACCAGCTGATCCAGGGCATTTGAGTTGATGAATTCCAGGAAGCTCTGGGCCTGGGAGTTTGTGCTCGAGTAGTTTTTCCAGTTAATGGTAGGGTAATTGAAATTGCTCAATATTAGAGTGTTTGGTAGGACTTTCATGTTTTCCATTGTCTCCAGAAAGGTGGAATGGTGGTCCTGGATCATGGAGGGTGATCTGTAGCAGGCCACAATTTGCATTACAGATTTGCCCAATGTTAGTTGCACATGGATGGTCTCAGAGGTATCATGTTGTGCCACTAACCTGGAGGTGTAGGTATCCTTGATGAATATGGATACACCCCCTCCTTTTGTGTTTCGGTCCGTGTTCTGTGGCTGAAACGTGTGGTACGAGTTGTAGCCCGGTAGTGCCGGGGTGCTCTCTGTAGCCTTGTAATTGTAAATTATTTATAAAATATTCCTTTTAAGAATGTCTCCTTCATTTTTGTATATGTATACAAGTTTTGTTATTAGCCCTAAAGGCCTCATATACTGGTCACAAGTTTCAAGACTACTAACAGTCATTTTGGTATGTCAGCAATCAGTCTGTGACACAGGATGAGATGTTCCTATAAATAATCCTAAATGTATTAATTTGTAGATATATAAAGTTTTAACTTGAAGGCTATACCAAGGGTTTTTCTGAATTTATTTCCTCAACCGTGCTTTCATTTAATCATGAAACAGTTGCTTCTTTCAACAACAGTCCATGTATATTTGTCTCTTATCTTTCACCTGCACATAGCAGTGGATACATGTCAGCAAACCACCCAACACAATGCACCAGAGCTAAAAATTTTCATATTTTTAATTGCCAGAACAATAAACATGAGAAGATAATGACAAGAAAGATAAATGATGAGAATATGAGAATAAACAACTTATAGGACTGAAAGATTTCATTGTAATTGCATACAATGTGCGTGTTTGTCTTAAGGTGAACCCTTTTTCATGTCAAGTGCAAGGGTGAATGTAGAACATATATTTTTCAACAATAGCACTTTGATGGACATATGATGAAATGAGTAGCTACCAAAAACTCACTGGAAGTGTAAACAAATGATGTTAGCACTTTTTTCCAGTCATGAAGGCTGAACTATACTATAACTATTAAACATTATAGTATAGCTAATGCAACACATATGGGGCCACAGTGGTTTTACTGCTACAGTGATTTCTTGGTGATCTATGATGGTGAGTTCTTTACCCTACTGTCTTTGCTTATGTCAGAGAGGATCACTGTAGCAGTAAATCATAATATTTGGATAGAATCTCAGGCAGTAATATGTAACTCCAGGAGGATAAACAGTCAGCAGAATCGCATGCATCACAACCCTGCTAAAACTTGCCCTTCCTTCCCACTGAATGACCTTCTATCATATAATGAATGGACGGCAGTGCCCTAAGCTGCTGAGTCGGATGTGTTCTATGTAGAAACAGTTCTAATGTACGATGCAGACTTAGTTAGCTGCAGCTCCCGTAGAATGTGCTTGGACAAGACCTTGTAGTCTAGAAACTTTGATAGTGTTTTATTTTGTAACAGGCAACCCTCATTCCTTTCCTAATGTAAATAAAGTCCTGCTGATATGGTATGCCAAACATTTGAAAAGTTCCAATGTGTGAAATTAATATTGCCCTGCAGTCTGGTGTATGAAAGAAGGATCAGTTTTATAGTTGCACACCCCCCCCCACATTGTGAAACAATGTACATGGGGCTTTACACATCATAGCCTGTAACTCATAGATTCTCCTCCCTGAAATATCTGCCACCAAGAATAGATAAAGAGATTTGAATCAAAAGTTTAAATTTACTAAATACCTAGTTTTAAAGTGAATTAGTGATTTATTGTTACACAGATTGCACTGTAATATGATCCTTGGACATGAATTTTGTGTATGCCTTAATCTCATAAAGGCAGATAATTACAGGTCACACTATCTGAGCAGGCTAAGTGGTGCTTAAGCACAGTATAACAATGAATTTCACCCCTTGGCATTACATTGGATGAACCACACACACTGCTACTTGTTTTTTGCAGAAATATATTTTTCAAAGAGATGGCTGCAGTCAATATGTGAAAGTAATTCAACTCATTCTCCATTTAAAGATTCCCCAAAAAGACTGAAGAGTTACCTTCCACACAAATCATGCTCTCCTTAGATTTCTAGAACATGTCTGCTTAGTCCGGTGACTATAAAGACAATATGTTCCTCCTCTGTCTTAAGCTACTTGCATATCTTTCAAGGATCTTGTCAGTTTAGTTGTTCTTCATATTTTAGCTTGACAGAAAAGCTACATTAAATTCTCCTTCATCCCAGTAGGGACCAGGCAACAATTAATAGAGAACAGTGCTAACTGAACCATCTTAACATTCTGTGATACATTAAAGAACAACAAAGAGATTCTATTATTAAATGTTTAGCTTTTCTGTCCTTTCTTCTATTTACTGTCCCTGTTATGAATAAACAACAGTACAGAGTTTAAAATATTTTAAATTGACTGTTTGTCTCCATTAGAACAGTACCTTACCATACCATGGTTGTTTCCCTTTCAAAAAAAAAAAAAAAACTTTTATCCCACCGGGAAAAGCTTGCTGCAGTCTCCAATTCATTGATGTCTTCAAGGCTAATGAATACAGGCAGTTTTCTGGCCAATTCCCTCCCCAAACTGACATCACCATGACCATCCGAAGAACCCACCCATGCTGTGATGTCACAGCAAGCTGGTCTTTCCCCTACCCATACAGAAAGTAAAGACTAGAACAAGGAAACAGTACATGAGTCAAGTCTCCTGCTGTGAGCTGTCAATCATAGCAGGTAACAGCTCAAATTACTCTTAGCACTTTGATAGCTATGGAAGTTAGGTGTGAAGGGGGATGGGAGATGAGATAAAGTAGTACAATTCAGGCTTCACAAAAGTCTGCAATTTAGCAATTCTAAAAAGAAACAGCAGTAAAAAACATTTTGAAAGTCTGTTCTGTGGCATCTGTACTGTTTGTGTTTTAAGTAGTCATTGAACAGCATGAAATGTTACTTAAAACTGAATGAAAGACAGCAGTGTATGCATGTAAAATCTATGCAGTGACAGGAGCTTTAAGAAAAAAGAGGCCTGCATCATGTAATTTTTTTACAGACAAGCACTCCATTCTGGGATATCTAGAGTCAGACTAAATAATCAGAATTACTTCAAGATGCCAGATCCAATGTGTTCAGACTCAGAAATTATGTATAAAAATATTTAAAAACCTGTCAATAGTCCTAGAATGGTGTTAAAATGTAAGAAACATCAAGCCATGATGAAATAAACATGTTTTTGAGGCAGTTGGGGCGTTCTGCTTTAAATTTGGCAAGAGGAATATGATGAAAGAACCACTAACTGAAAAGGGCTTATTCACCAGATGCTATCATGATGTTGTCGTTCTTGTTACTGTTACCATATTGAAAATCTACTCCCTGCTAAGACTATTTCACTTTTAGGTGCTAACAGCTTATCTTCTATGCTGAAAGAGTTAATGACTTAAAATTGGAAGCTGACTTCAAATTAGAAATAAAAACTTTGTTTTCTTGCTGTATTAAAAAATGTTTGTCTTAAGAGACACAAAAAGTTGAATTGCAACAAGGACTCATTTGCACTGAAAATGTAATTTGCATACTTATTGTAATGAGTGCTTTAAAAGAAGTGGGCCCATCTTTGGTAATCTTCGTGATCATATCCTGCTGGTGTCAGGACTGCTTGGCAGATAAAACTTTTCCACATTATCTATGATCCCCACTCCTTCCAGCATTGCACTTCATGTCTCACACTCTTCAATTCTTCAGATTATAGAGATGATTGGAGGTAAAATAAAAATAAAGTTAATGGAAGGAAAGGCTGACAACTACATAACAGTACATCAGAGCCATAACTAGCTTATCTGGTGACTTAGCCAAAAAAAAAAAATGTAGCTTGCTACATTTACTAGCCCAAACTCAGTTTCACTTGAAAACATGAATGTACTGTCAGAATTCATTTATCGAGACCCAATATCCCCAAGGCTTCATAAATTATTTGAACTATTCTTGTGCCACATCAGCACTTACCCATGGTGCCCCTGAATACCTTATGCACAGAGCAGCTGCACCATTCACCCAACCCTATGTACATCTCTGCTCTAATTACACAACTTGCATTTGTGATGAGAAAAGTTTTATGTTTGATAACCTAGAGGACAAAGTTCCTCGCTAATCTTCACAGGTGGCCATGATAGGAACACTCAATAGATTACAATAACCCTAACATAAGATTGGGACCTTCAGATTACATGCAGCTTGCAGTGTTTTGCAAAGATTTTCAGGGAACACCATGATGGAGCCACACAAATGTTATTACCAGTGGCACAACAGATAAAATGCAGTGAATCTGGGCATAGATCTACCTGAATGTACTCCAGAGATAGGGTAGTGATTTGCATATATAGTGTAACTACATTCATTGCAACTAACTAACCACCTAGACCAACTGATTTCTAAAACCCTTTTACCAAGTTTGAAATTAAAATCTTTTATATACAACTGGTTGAAGATATGTATTGTATGTGAAGAGTCTGTTATCTCTGTAACTGTCTTGACAGAGGTAATGTCTTCCAGGAGAAAAAAGGACAGGAACCTCAAAGCAGTATCAATCCAAATGGTTATCTGGTTCAAAGTGAGGGAAAGTACTTTTCTCAAGTACAACATTTAGATTTGTCTTCCAGGGAGGAATAAGATCTTGGATAGGAGTTTTGAGATTTAAAAAATATTCCACAAGAAGGATTTCTGTACCTTCACATAAACTAAGTAAGAAATCTAGTAGCCAGCATGGAAGTTAAGATTGCATGAAGACAAATAAGGAAGGAAAGTTTAAGACCTGAATCAAAATTGCTCACAAGTACGATATCATAGAAAGGGCAGGAACTGTGAAGGCATGTATCTACGTTGTTTCTACCAAAGAAGAAATACAAGCCTGCTTAAATTTCATAATGGAAGGTATATGAGAAGAAGTGACAACCTTGATTAATCTCTGGGAGAAGGTAGAGTTGCTAATTATCAATAGCATTAGATATGCCATGCTGTCGTCTTTAAGCAATTGAAAACAGAATGGAATTTGCTAGATTGATGAGATCACAGTAACTTGATATAGAGGATTCTGCAATAGATAAATGCTGAGAACTGGAAGCTATGTATGGAATGTCTGCCTGGGCCTGGACCAGCCTGAGCAATGAGCATGAGTGTGCGTTTGAGAAGCTTACCTTTCTGAATGAATCTCATCATCAGAAGAATGGGAAAAACAGTATAATGAAAATCAGAAGGCCATTTGCATCCTATGCTATCCTTGGTTTGATCAAACTGTTGACTGAAAAAATGGAGAGGTAGTTGGGACATTTTGTGTTTTATGATGTAAACAGATCACATGCCAAAGAACTTGAAGGATGGAAGATATTCTTTGAGACTGAGGGCCTTGTCAACCATTCATAAGGGAGAAGAAGATAGTTATCATTCTAATTGCTAAAGTAATTGACTTTTCCTAGAAAGTGGGCAATTACTAGAAACAAACTGAAATTGATTGTTTGTCCTAGTCCATTTCAATAAACATACAACACCGAATGACATTTGATGACCTTTATTAAATTTCCATAAATATGATTGTTAACCAATAATTAAAATTTCAACCAAAACATGACACCAGTGATAATAACATCTATGAAAGGAAGTATACAGTAAACCTAAGTTCAGCACAACCGCTCACCCTTGATAGCAGCGTCCCCCACTTGCTCACTTATCTTTGCACTAGAAGGCAGTATTACCCCACTCACCTTCAATTTATTGAATTACACCACTATCCATATAAGCAGCTCAGTTTGCTTATTAATTTGTCCACCAGTGCAACCACTCAGTTTCCTTCCAAACTTATTGAATTGCACATCCATCACCAGAGGGGGAACAAAAGAGGGCAAACCTTCCCCTCTTCTCTGCCCACCAGCCTGACCAGGCTGTTCCCACTCTTAACCAAAGCTTCCATCCTAAGGCCAAATGTCATTTGATGTACCCATTTCCTAAACTCCAGCTAAATCATTAAAACCAGCCATCATCTGCAAAGAAACACAACAAACCGTGTCTTTCTTAAGCCCCCTTCATAGACATGGTAATGGTACCCAAATCTTGAACTATCCCCTAAAACACCCACATACCTGCAAATACCCAAGAACCCCACTATCCCAAACTAATGCAAATTCAACTGTGCCTCAATTAACCTGAATAAACTAATAATATGTACCACACCAGAACAACCAATGTGACAAAATTCATTACCTTTCACTTCAGTTTCCTTCAAGGCTTGCTCATTCTAACTGCCCTCTACAACCTCATTGCACACCACTCTGATGACCAAAAATCTCCTGCAACCAATGTATTCAAAACAGCAGGAACAGCCACTCTGACAAAACCATCACCTTCTAACTCCACTTCCATCCAGCCCCGACTGCTTGCATCTGTAAAACAAAGAACACCGTAAACACATGACACTCACCCAACAAACGTTCTTAAAGACATTAAGCCATATCAAAAAGTGCCCCTTTCCCCCAAACTGCCCCCCATTACACTGACTTATCTCTCTACCTCAGCCCAACTCCACCTTACCTGAATAAAATCTTTTCATAACCAAAACAAGAACATACAACAAAAACAATCACACAATACGCACCAAAATTAAAATGATACCCACTGAAGATGTTGCAAGCAATCACTGTGAAAGATAAATTAAACATAACTATACCTTACCTGTGTCCCCTACTTATTTCCATATGAAACAATCTAAGAGTGTGTTGAACATGTGTGACCAACACCACAAAATATCCCCACAGATCCCCGCAAAAATGTGGTAAGGACTATCTAGCTCACAGTTGCCATATGCAATAGATGAAAACAAATTTTACGTTCTCTCTTGCAATTTAAGTTACCAATGCAGTCTATATGACAGCCAATTGTAAACAATAACCCCAATTCCCCCAACTAAACTGAACAACATGTAAAAGATCCACTTAGCAGCAGCCCTCCTAACCATGAAGAACCCCATCTTCCATAAACAGAATACATATGACCCTAAATAACTCCCTACTACCCAAAATCTGCCTGTCCTCCCATTTTGACTGCATTTATTTCTACAATCCCACCCCAGTGGTCCAAAATAATGGTCAACAGTACTAAAGTCACAGAGCAGATGCCACCAAGGACCATTTTCTTAACAGCTAAACATTTTTATAAAACATCTGCTTGCCATCAGAGGCAACCAGCCTAAACTAGACAATTGAGATCCTTCCTTCGCATTCCCTTCCCGCCAGCCTGCAATCTAAAAACTCCCTACAAAGCATCAAAATCCTCCACTGAACCCGTTGTCCAATCCTATACCCAAAAAAACATAAAAACCCACTTCCAGGTCCCCAAAAGATGCCCCAAACTCATGTTACAATAATTCCATCCTTTACAGCCACCCCACCTCCCCTTGAACACCGCCAATCCTACTTCGCCATGCCTATAAGTTAACAGAAGTCACCTTGCAGCACCTTGCTACAAATCTGACATGTCAACTAAAATACTTACCGAACTAGGCTTAGCAACCATCACCTCTGGAGAACGCATATGCAATCCACCAACTGATGATCCTCTGTGCTTCCCATCTGCAAAATAAAAGACAAAATAATAGCTGTGCACATTAACTCGTTCACCGCAGATGCTGCTAGGAGCCACCTTGCTCATAAATGTCACCTCTTTTATCCTAAAAACTCCCCAAAAATGTAGCAATAACCAGTTCCCGAACCATACTATTCATTTAAACTAAGAAACTAGATTAAGTCACTTTCATCCATTGCTCCTAAAGCCTAAAAGTTAGTACTTGCAATAGCAAGAATTTCCTGGCAGGTATGACATCACTAATTGACCCAAAAATGCCATGTTATTGAGTAGACCCAACATGATGAAATGGGAAATGCTGGACTTAATGTATATCTCATATTAAGTGACTTTAAGAATTACATAGCTAAGTCATAGTACTTCATTAAAAGGATCTCCTTTGTAAGTAACCATCATATTTTACCCACCCTATGACCTACCTAGTGGAAGCTGTTAGTAAATCATTAGCACTTGTTCCACATTTTGCCCATTTGTTCCACATTATGAGGGCAAACACAACTATCAAAACATCTAGAAATGACAAACTTTTTTTTTGAATAGGTAACACCCTAAGAAGTATCCAGTCTTTGTTTACATGAGAGAAAAGAATCAACGAAGGCAGAGAAAGACACTTTGTGACCATATTAAGCCTAAACCATTCTCTCTTTTAATCAAAACTCTGCACGTTATCTTTGTTCAGGAACATTATGGCCTTTTTCATGCCGCCCCAGTTAAAATCTGTCCCACTCAGGCACTGATATCCTTGCTTCCTATTCAGACTGATCTTACTTGCTTGCCTACAATTTTCTCTCTTTTCCACTCCTAAGGAGTTGTATCTCTAGTGGTTTGTAATATAACTAATATAACAGTTATGCACCATTTTACACTGCCACTCAAGGGCACCGCACTCAATATATATATATATATATATATATATATATATATATATATATATATATATATATATATAAACTAAAGCTGGGCCATACAAGTGCGATGGGAAACCCATTACACATGGGGCCTCGTAACCCATGTACCCCTTTCTGAGTTTATAACAGCAATATTTGAAATATGTCCCTATTTGTACCCCCAAAATAGCTTTGTCCAGATTTTTTGCATTAACAGGTTGAGAGGAATATTCAGGAATAACTAACGATTCATACAGGCCCTGTAAAATAACATCTAAATATTTTCATGCTACGAGTGAATTTATTATAAAATTAAACCTAAAAAGTACACAATTATTTTAAAGTTAAACAGTAATGCCCTTGATGCATTAAACCAATTCAGAGATAAACTTTAAACGTATTTTTCATAGGCAGTTGGAAGGCAGCAGTACTTTTCCTCCAACCTGAAAATTAGGGACGGTTGAGATGTATAGTTGGGAGCTATGCCTGTCAAAGCAGCCATTCACATCCTTGCACTCCACCCAGAGCATGTGCACCTGGTGCACATTCTTTGTGGGCAACTCGCAACCCTGCCAAATAAAATTTTTGGTATGTTTTCCTTCACGGCAGGTATCTCAGTTAAAGTTCTAACTGGCTTAACATAGCTGAACCAGCACACATTAACGTTGTTATGATCTCTATAATGCTGCCTAAACACCCCTAGCACATTCTACACCGATAACTATCTTTGTTTCCGGATGTCTTCCCTGTCACCAACCCACATTGTAGCAACGGTATTCTTGACTACATAACTCTCAACCTCAAAGACCAAGAAATCTGACCATGACACAAGCATAAGGTCACACACACACAGCCTTCGAGGTGTCAGTTCTTGCAGTCACTAGGTTTGCCTTTCTAAACTATAGTCAATTTCCTGATAATAGACATGATCCTTATACCGGTAAAGCCAGTTACATTAGTGCATCTGGAACATATAACAGAAAACAATAAACATGCTTGCAAATTATAATTGTATGCCCTGTAAGGGAACCCTAGGGCTTTGCTGCCAAAATTATATTTCTTTATTGCTTAGAAACCATGCTTGTTAGGAAAACAATCTTCACTCAATATAAGGTTCTTTTCTGGTCTTCTATAGGGAACGTCTACATTCTTCTTGTCATGTGCCCCATTTTATCCACAGTAACGTCCCTTTGTTACATTTTTGGTACTTTAAAATTGAGGAAAAAAAAAAAAGATACACACCGTTTGCCCTTAACCTTAATTCTATATATAAGTTTGTAAATTTGCGATTAAATGTTTGGCAGTCTGTGCACTAAATTCAACACAATGGGCTCATTTCAGATACTACTTGAGAGAGAAGTAAGTTACAAAGAAAAATTTAAAAGTATATATATATATATATATATATATATATATATATATTTTTTTTTTTTTTTTATGTCTTATATGCTGAATCTGATCACTAATAGAAAGAATGACTCTCTGTACAACACACAGTAATTTCCTAAGACCCACATAAACAAACAATCCACAATACAGGCAATGGAATCCCACCGCAAATCCAAGGCTATTAATTTTTCTTTGCATCACCCTCAAGAGAAGCCCACACAGTATACCTGTTGGGTTTCAGACTTCAAATTCTTCAGCAAATGCAGATTAAAGCAACTCCAATCACTTTATCAACTTTTTAAACTTATAATCGTATTATTTAAAGCATGTCCCAACCTCGGGGCCTTACTACCTCCATTTTGTTGGTCTTTGCACAGATTTATTGCACTAAGAGGTTGTGAGGGGTGAGAGCAGCACCTGAGAAGAAGTTCATCACCACAAACTCTCTAGTCACATCCACCCTCCCTGCTCTAAAATCTCCACCCACCAACTCAGCTGTTTAGAAATAATAAGTGAGGCGATGAGTTGACTGAGTGCAAACAAAACTGTGACCACTCTGATTTTGTAATTCGTACATGCCATTTATAACTATGCAAGTCTGGCTTTGGCTCTAACCTTCTAGTTGTATTAAACTTACTGTACATAATTACAAGTCCCAGAAGAAAGGAAAAGAAAACGAACTGTAGCACGCAAGCATCGCCCACTCACTTTCATGATGATCTGCGAGGAGGAGAAAGGAGGACACCCAGTGAAAACTAAAAGTCGATAGACATACCTGATCCCCCTACACCTCCCTCAAACATGCAGACTCCACTTATCTTATTTCTCTTTTTTTTAATTTTTTTTTTAGTGCAAATGCAGGAATGCACCTGAGCGGTAACAACCTCATCCTCCCACTGAAATCACAGCCCGCGGCACAGCCATCTCAGATCTTTCTAGCCCCCCAATCTCCACAAGTCACCCAGTTCCCGCATGAGTGAATGAAAAGCAAAAATCCCATCAAATGCTGACAGCAGTAAACCTAGAAGAAGAAATTGAAGCTCTCTCTCTAAAGTCAGCAACCAATGAGATCTGCAACTCTCACTAATGGGCAGACACTAAGCAGTTGAAATTACTATCGCTCAAATGAAACTCGATCTTAGAGCTAAGATTTCTAATTATCCAAAGTGTACTTCGTCATACCTAGTGCCCTGATCTAACTGCAATTACTAAACTTATGAGCAGCTCGCACAACAAATACTCCCCCAGACTATAACCACTAGTCTTCATAACAATGCCTGAGAACTAACAGCCTACATAGGTTCATAGGTTGGTACTAGGCTATCAGCCCTAGGGCTAAACAAGCCTAGCCATAACAATTCCCTGGCTATTTCTTCCCACACTATTTACTTCCCTGTACCCCTGTCTAGCAGGGCAACTGACGTGATCCCCGGGGTGAATTTCCTTTCTCCCATCCAATCGTCAAGGTTCCTTTTGAAGAGGGCCAAAGAGGCACTCTGCTTGACATGTATGGGCAATCTATTCCAGAGTTTGGGGAGTCTCTGGGTCAGGAACCTATCCCTCCTGCATGTTTTGTTTATTGTGATGACAAGGTTTAGATCCCTGGAGCATGTGGCTCTGAGGGATTGGGATTTCTTTAAGTGTAGCATGTCCAACAGCTCTGGGTTTGACATGGCCTTGTATGTTAAGCAGAAATCACCTCTGAGTAGACGATACACAACGGAGTATAGCTGGAGTTTTATAAGGTGGTCAGCGTAGGGCATCTGCTTTAGGCCTGTGATTCTTTTAGTGAGGTATTTCTGCGGCCTTTCCAGTTGTTGCAGATGTCTTGAGAGGAACATACCAAATGGGGCATTGTATTCTGTAATGGGTCTAATGAGGGATGAGTACAGTGGGACAATGACCTCCTTTTTTCTGGATGAAAAGCCCTTAGTGATGAGGTATGCCACATAGAAGGATTTCCTGTCTGTTGTGGTGATGTGGTTATCGAAGGTGAGACCACTGTCCACCTGTGTCACTAAGTCTCTTATCACACTTTCGGTGTTTAGTGTACTGCCACCTATATGGTAATTCACGGATACATGTTTTTTCCCAAAGGGGATAACTATATATTTCTTGGCATTGAGCTTGAGCCCATGGCTCTGGCACCAAGCATCTGTTTCTGTAAGGCCTTTTTGTAGAGTATTCACATCATTTGGGGATTCAATAATGGCTCCCAGTTTGCAGTCATCTGCAAACTTTGTTAGCCAGAGTCCCTTAGTGTTGGCCTGTACTTCAAAGATGTAGATGCCAAACAAGAGCGGTCCCAGGACTGAACCCTGAGGTACTCCACTTATCACTTGTCTGGAGCTGGATTTGGAGTTGGCTACTTTTACAGTGTGGGTTCTATCAGTAAGCCAGTTAGCAACCCATTGGGTGACGTAGGGATTATTGCCCAACTTAGTAAGTTTATCTATGATTCCAGAGTGGTTGATGGTGTCAAAGGCCTTGGCAAGATCTAGATAGGCTGTGTGGACCACCTTACCCTTTTCCATGGCTCTGGAGACTGATTCGAAGAAGTCAATCAGGTTCAGGAGACAATATCCGCCCTTCACGAACCCAAACTGAGTGGGGCCCAGTGTTTGAAGGTTGCCAATGTCTTTGTTTATAAGTTCCATAATAATACGCTCCATGGCCTTGCAGATAAGGCTCATCAGACTGATGGGACAGTAGTTTCTGGGATCCAAGGTGGATCCCCCCTTGTGGAGTGGGATAACTGTAGCTCTGCGCCACTCAGTGGGCACGAAACCTGAGGTGAGGCTATGATTAAACATGACACTTAGGTGAGGTGCCAGTTCATATTGTAGTTCATGTAGTACACAGCCCGGGATGTCATCTGGTCCCATGGATGCTGTATTCTTAGCTTTGGAGAGTGCGTTTTTTACCTGTGTGGCCATTATTACCGGAATTTGGCAATCTTCCAGTATTGAGATGGGCCATTTAGGGGGTGAGAGAGGGGGGTGACATTGGCACTGAATTTATCTGCCAGGATATTGGCAATATCCTTGGGATCAGTATATTTAATGCCATTCTATTTTAGCTCAGAGCAGATCTGAGCATTGCCATTTAGATTCTTGACATAGTTATAGAATGCCTTGTGGTTGTCTTTGGAATCTTTGGCAATTTTATTTTCATAACTAGCTTTGGAGGATTTTATGAGGGATCTCAGTTTCTTACTGAGGCTGGTAAGGGAGTTTTTTGCATCCTGGGATTTTCCTCTTTTCTGCAACAGTTTCTTCCTTTTGTTGTAAAGTTTGTTTATGGCATGTGACCACCAGATTGGCTTCCTTTTTTTGGATGAGAGCATCTTGGTTCTATTTGGGATAGCACAATTCATGCATGAGTGGATGTGCTCATACAGTGCCTTATTGTAGGATTCAGCAGTTGAACTTTCAGTTTCCGTCTGCATGGGTGTCATGAAGTTTGTCACTTCTGACTTGAGTAGCATGAAGTTGGCTTTGGAGAAGTTTTTTATGGAGGTTTCCTTACTGGGGGGGTGAGGGTGGGATGTGGATGTTAAGGGTGATTAGCTTATGGTTAGACCTGACTAATGAGGGGGTGACCATAGATGTGGAGCATTGATTTCCCATGCTGGTAATGACCAGGTCTAGGATATTGGAGCCCCTGGTGGGACTATGGATTAGTTGATCCATGGTGCTAGAATTTATGAATTCCAAGAACCGTTGGGCAAAGGTGTTGGTACATGAGTAGTTTTCCCAATTAATGTCAGGGTAGTTAAAATCACCCAGTATTAGAGTGTTTGGTTCTATCTTAATATTTTCCAGTATGTTTAGAAAGGCGTAGTGAGAATCTTGGGGTATGGTGGGGGATCTGCAGCAAGCTACAATTTGGATTGCAGTCTTACCTAGTGTTTGTTGCACCTGGAGAATTTCAGATGCATTGTGTTGGGCAACTAACATATATGGAAATATGATATAGATATAGCGCTACTACTTACTTATACCATGCTGCATATACAAACCAGCCTGGATCCTGCAGGCCCACTTGTCCTTCCTAAAAAGGTGGTCTTGGTGGTACACTTGCCGTAGCAAGTTCATGCCAAAATGTGACTCCTACCTCAGTTACCCTTGACAAAACCCTCTAAGCCCCTCCTTACCCTTACCTAATTTCCTCCTAAACATCCCTCCATCCCATTTAACCCTACCGCCCCCCCCCCCCAATTCTCTTAATTCCTGCTAGTCTATGTAACTGGCCTCATTTGAAGATGTCCCAGGACAAAATGGTCTGTTCCAAACCTTATTTATTATCATTCTTATAGCTTATTGGCATAGAAGTATGAGAATGTTCCTCTTTGTTTGTTAGTATAGCTGATAATTACCTTAAATAAGTTAAAATATATAGACTTTGATTACTGCAGGGCTTCAGGCTGCGATTTAAACTCACTCTGGTGTCCTGCTGCTTTTGTGGTTGAACATAAATTGTTATCAAAGCTAGCCCAATGCCCCGCAATGATCATCCTCTGAAGTGCTGCCTGATCCAGCTCTCCAACATTAACACAAACGATGGAAACCAGCTTAAGGGGAACTTTAATTCAGGATTTAGTATTTTTTTTTAGTTTTGTTTGTCTTTTATTTTTAAACACACAATTTAACAAAAACGATGGAGGACTTTAAGATTATTTGACTGTTGACCACTAAGACAACTCAAAAATAACTGTTTTTATATAATAAAAATGATACAGATTGAAATTTTGAATAAGTTAATTGTCAAAAATAAAAAAAAATACTTCTGACCACACCAATTGGCAGTTCTTCTGAAGATTTTTCAAAAGTGCCACATAACTTTGAGGACGACTCTTCTGTCCCCATTTGATGAAATAAAGGAAAGGGTCGATCTGGTGAAGACCACACAATATGGAATTTTTAGCAAATCCTCCTTTAGATTAATATAACTAACTGAAGATAATATGAAAAAGGTTTGAGAAATGGGTCCTTTGATTAAGGAATATTAAAAAAGATTTGGGCTATGTTCAAAAATATTATATATTTATGAAACAATTAAAAGGTTTTAAGAGAACCAACACTGTTAATCTCCCATATAGATAGAAAACATTAAGTAAATGTGAAAAGAACATCTGTTAATAATTTAATAATGTAATAATGTAATAAGCATGGCAATGTAACTTGTGTTCCGACCCCAAGCACACATGTTCATGCCCACCATTACATCACAGGATTTCCTAAATAAACTGAACCCTCCCCCATCATGCCCCAATGTTATGATGGGAGGCAACAAACATGGACCCACCCACTATAAAGCTGTGATAATACCATTTGTATTCAGTCCACTAAGCAGCACTTATCTGCCAATAAAGTTTGATTTAACTCTGAAGAAGACTAAGTACTTGTCGCTCTTTATTATGCATATAAATGTTGTTTTTTAAAGACTTTAAGACCTGTTATCTAAATGCATCTAAATTCTAAACTGAAAAAGGAGGGTAACAAGTCTCTAGACCACCAGATTTCTGTACCCAATTGGAACAACAGGACCCAAAGACACCAAGGGAGGGACCTACTACCACTGGATTCCTTTCCACTGTTTAACCTCCACGCCACACCATAGAATCATAACTTCAACAGAAAGGCAAGATATGTCTCTTGTTTGATATACTGTATTGTATCAAAAAACATTAGAAACAGGATTTTATGTTACTCAAAGTTCTGAGTTACTATCTTTCTGCAGTTTCAGAAAATTGAATGATTTTCTGCGTGAAAGTTGCAATCTCTTCAGCCTTGTCTTTAGGAACACCATTAATCTGGAATGACTCCTGAACTGCACCTACGAATGTACTGGATTTTATTTTTTTGTGGTCTATGATTATGAAAAAGTACTGCCATCTGCCATGATTATCAAGTAATGATGATAAGGTTTCTGTGCTAAGGCAGCAATGATGCTGTTTTTACATATGGGGAATATTGTCACAGGTAACTTCCTCAAATCTGCAAACACTGGACCTGAACAATTTGTAAATACTTTCATAGCTTTGGATAATCCAACTGGAGAACAGCAGACAAAGAGGAAATCTACTACCTGATTCCTCAAAAACTTCATTTAAGAAGTTCATATTAAGATGTGAAGCTTCCACTCACACAACCTCCACCTGAGAAATCATGAAAATAAGAAAAATATCAGGTCATCAAACTGATGCTTTGATTCACAAGATATTGCAAGTAATAAAAATCATGCTGTTACAAGCCCTCTCCCCCTTCTTATTAGAGCGATCTCCTCTACCACCCCTGCAACATACATAATATACATATATACATATATATATATATATATATATATATATATATGTGTGTATATATATATATATATATATATATATATATATATATATATATATATATATATATATGGTTTAGCTTCAAAATTTTGAATGCTAAATGGCTGAAAATGAATTGGTTGATTGCACTATATTGAATGATTAAAATGTTGAAATAAAATTAGTCTAAACTCACAATGTCGAAATTATCGAATTTGCCCATTTCTGCACTGTAGTGGAATATCGGAGTTGGTATATTTAAGTAGGGGTGTGGGGGTGCAGGGGAGCGTAGCCCCCTTCAAAATAGTAGAGGTGATCTCATTGCTTTTTCAATTAAATGATTTTAGACATTTTGATCATTCTATGTTTTGAGTTTAGATGTTATTTTTCAACCAAATGAACATTAGACATTATGGCATTCAACATTTTGAAGGTAAACCTATACATATATATATATATATATATATATATATATATATATATATATATATATATATATATATATATATATATGTATATATTTAGACACTGAGTTCTGGATTGCACTACAGCACAGGCAAGAAAAGCAAAATATTCAAACTGCCCTGTTCTGCTATAAGAAAAACATACTCCTCAGGTGCCTGATGAGGTATTGCAAAAACGTAGTCCTGCTAGCTCGCCAGCAGCCTCCAGTATAACTCCCTACAACCAGTAATATCCCTTAAGAGTATAGGAGAAATGAAACTTAATGTTCTCTGCATTGTTATGCTAAAGTCATATGCATTACAGTATTTGATAAATCCGTTAATCAACCACAATACTTTGATGTAACTGAAAAGTAATGTTCTGGCACTTGGCAGTTATAAAGTAACCCATATATATGTGTGTGTGTGTGTGTGTGTGTGTGTGTGTGTGTGTGTGTGTGTGTGTGTGTGTGTGTGTGTGTGTGTGTGTGTGTGTCTTACTTTTGACTGTTTACACTAACTAAACTTTTTCATCTATTTATACTTCAAGTTGATTTTGTAACAAAGACCTCCAAACTGTCAATTTTAACCTTGTTTTTCCTAGCAGTCTAGCAAACATTTTCTACAAAAAACAGGTGGTGTCCCAGTTGTGGTCTAAGAGAAAAATAATAAGTTCTGTTCTAGTTCTATAAGGGGTACTAATATCATCAAGGTCCACATTCTGAACAAAATAAAGTGACTCAAATTTAGAAAGTCTACTATATGTCTTCAAATGTTGTCTTGGTTTGGGGCTACAAATAGTCTGGAATACAGACCTAGTTTATTTTTTGGTAGCCTCATACCGAAACCATTGTGCTTATGTCCAAAATTTGCTTGTTCTATAAACTCAAAACAGTTTCAACCTGAAATGTGGGGAGCTAATAACAGAGACTGTAATTGTGAAATTCTATTGAGTATGTGAAGCGGTTTAAAGAATCTAGTCTGATGTAATACTTCAAAATGTGACTGAAATCTGACTCTCAAAATTATGTATTTGAAAGGCATTAATGCAGGATCTGAGTTGTTGCTGTTATTTATTTAAATTATTTATTTATTTGTTTGTGTGTTTGTTTATTTTTTTTATTTATTTTAGTTTGCTGATATTTTATTTTAAATGATGCTTGTGATGCTGAAGTTCACTATTTGTTCTTTGTAAAGCCCTTGTATATGTGATTACTTTTTTGAAAAATTGTGGTTAATAGTTTGGAACTTTCTGGTCTATTCACAAATATTTGAATAAATATTTAACAGCAGTTCTTACCTTTCCCTATTATGTAAAGAAGACACATGATATTATTATATTTATGGAAGTCTGTGCATTCAAACATTACTGCTGATTTCAAAACAAGACTAGCACTGGATTCTTCAAGGGAAAGGGACACCCATAGAAAATAAATGACAGGTAAAATGTGTTGAAAAAATCCAAATTTTATGAAATGCTATATCCCCAACCCCACCCCACCTAGTGAGATCTGCAGTTTACAGTGCAGAAGTCATGTATCATAGTATTTGCTGTTGAGTCCTTACAGTTAATTAAAACACAGAAAGTAAAATGAAAGTCCAACTTTCATGCTATGCAAATGTGAGTAACCATACGAAATTCTGAAATTAGTTAGTGTGAGTCACGGAATAATGAGACTGAATGACCAAAGATCTGGACTTACATATATTATGTCTGTGACTGCTGCTGCTTGGAATATTGCCTTTTCACTGTGGTATGGCAGCCTTAAGTTGGTATTTATGTTTATGTGGTGAAGTGTGCTTCTCTCCCCCACTGGGGATGCAAAGCGTCTTTTGCCACTTCAGAAAACAACTTTAAGTGAGAAAAATTATGTTTAAGATTTGTTTCTCTTGTTTTTTTTTCCCCATCATTCCAGGGCTCCCTGTTAGAATTCTCAATATTTCAATACAGAAGCCACTCCGGTAGAGTAGAGAGAGAAAACATGGATGATGCCCCAGTCAACAAGGGTTTGAGTAGTGGTTCAGGTGACTGATGGATAGACAGGGATGGATGGGCATGCCCATCACAGGTGGAAGGGTATTCATTGATGACTGTCCCTTAACAGAGACATGATCCAAAGAGAGGAGCTGCCTCAGACATAACTGATGGGTGTGGGAAGCAGAGCAAAGAGTGAGTGGGGTAGGGCATATATTGGAAAAAGCACAGGATGGATAAAAAGACAACTGAGACCCCAGGACCCCCTTAGGATCCATGACTGGGACTAGCAATACAAGATTAAGTCTGGGGAGTAGGAGAAAAGATGGGAGACCTAGAGTGGGGGTAAGGCACTGGGGTGCCAGGCTAGTTAAATGATGTCACAAGGGGAAAATGTCACAAGGGGAAAAAAATAATTTAATTAAGGAGACATGAAGCAACTTGATATTTAAAGCATGATGGGAAGTTTAACATAGGTTACATGTTTCTTATAAAACTTACTGAAAAATAAAGTGCAAGAAAACAAAACATTCTGTAAGCTTGCAGTTTTAGGAAATGATGTAGCTCTTGCTGAAAGCTGATCTTTAGATATTAGAACATATGAGAACATAGCATGTCTCCATTGAAAAAGCTATGTCCTTCTAGCATTGTCAGTGAATCTGATCACTTTAATCAAAGACAAATTGAACAAAACCTGCTGTTCAGTTCAAATTGACAGACAAGACAAATCCTGAAAACATGTTCTACACAGTGGGGAAGGCTCTTCCACATTTCCCATGTGGGGGACTATTTCATTCTTATCCACTAAAAGGTATATTGTCACCAAACTTAGGGGTAAGTTTAAAAGGTTTTTGATAACTCCTACTTGGTTAATCAGTGTTAATGAAGTAGACTTTGCTAAGCAAGACTTAAATGAACTGATCATTTCCTTAATCTTTGTCAAATGTTTTGACTTATTCAGTGTTTACTTGTATAACGTGACATTTAATCAGTTACCAAACTGGACAGTGGTTTTGAGTTACCATTTAAGAGAAGCATAATGCCCTGCAAAAGATGTTTTTGTACCTACATAGTTTTCATAGTCAACAATGCACAATGAAACAAGAAACCAAAAAATATATATGTGCTTAATGAACATTATGAATTTCTTTGCATAGTCAGTGGGTCTCATCATAGCAATGAATTATGTCTAGTGAAAACATTAACAGTTTCTACTCTCTGGGTTAGTTTTGTCAGATGGCATCTACTGTTTTAAAAGCAGTCAATATGCTTGTTATTGTTAGAACAGCAGAAGAGAATATTCAGAATTTAATTTTTTGTTGCATTTTCTTTCCATAAAACTGCTTGTGACTATACTGCTAAATAAAGCCATGTTACTGAGAAGCAATTTGCTTACAAGGAAAGGATATCTACCATATTATTACAGCAACAGCTGTTTATAGTAAACAAATCAGAACTGATTAATTGCAGCTTCTGAGATGAGAGATCTCCACACATGAACAAGTCTCCCCCCTACTGCTTCATTAGCATCTACATCTGAATCAGAACCAAGTAGCTCACCCCTGAGAACTAATGTTTCAAAGCATCTATACTCGTATTCAAGTGCCTCTTTTATATGCAAAAGAGTGAATACCACCAATTAACCCCAGAAGTTCATTATAAATTTACTACTGAAGTACCTATTTTTAAGGATTCAAGAAAATACTAGCTGCTGCATATTAGACTTTTATCTTGTTTATGCAGAAGCTTTGAAACTTTCAAAAGCAAAGAATGCAACTATCCTGTCAGTGTGATGCCGCACTTGAAAACTTTCCAATGCATTCCTTTTTAAGTACAGAGAAACAGCTTAGTTTATATTACTTAGAAAACTAGTCATCAAAAGAATATAAGGCATGGTGACGACTAGTTAAGCACCATCAGAATAAATTCTGCACAATAATGTAACATGGACGGACTGGGATTCATGGTTAATGCATTGTGCTGTGCAAATTAGCACAGGAAATAGCAGTGTACGTGGTGAGAGAAATCTGAAGATTCATACAGCACTATTGCACAATGGTAAAAATTGCAAGCTATACGGCAGACAGTAATGATTGCATAATGACATGGAAGTGAGGAATGCCATGCAAATGAACTGCGTGGATTATGCAGATGAAAGAATCAGAACTGGCAGAAATAAAAAAAAACATTGTTACTGCATGGTGACCGGTATCATAGTGAACAGAGTGATTATTTTAGTACATGTTTTAGATAACTATAGATCTAAGGCTACAGTTTTTTACAGTTTCACAATACAGAGGGATGGAAATGCGAATATTATATTCAAGTACAGTGTAGCTGCTAGATGGTTCATCAGTGAGTCTATTACCTCATAATACAAGAACTGTATATTCCAGTTAGTCCTAAGCTTAAATGTCTGTTTCTCCCCAGACATTTGCTTGTGTAAGGATTCCTGAGTATCTATAGCCTTTTTGATTCTATAGCTTTATAACAAAATTTACCCATGCCTCTAGCATTTTCTGCATAAAAATGTTTCTACATTTTAACCCAGATGCATTCATTAACAGAAGCTGGTTGTGACAGAAATATTTTCTGTTTACAGACATCAAATATTTAGTGACTGTTAGCTGGCCTGATATAATGTGTTCTAAGCATTTCTTTGTTGGTAAATTATTAGCACTCCTAGTTTCTACTGACTGTTTTGTTTGTTAGTTGCTGCTGCATTATAAAACTTAGTGCTTGTCTGACCTGAACTGCAAAACACTGTTCATCCATCCAGATGAATTTATTGGATTTTAATACTTTCTGATCATTGCAATATCAGGCAATTGCATTTTTTACACTTTCTAAAAGATAATACCAAGACTTTTGCTACCCGGTAGTGGTATTACTAATATTTGGAACTCATCTTGCAGTTCAGTATTGTGAAAAATGAAGCATCGGCAGTGTTGAAAGCATGTATTTGCTTGTGACTGCTAATGCTACTAATTTTAATTGGATGGTCATTTTTTTGCCTGCTTTGATTTCTGCTGCACTGTCTTTGCTGAGTTGCACAATACGGCACTGTGTGAGTGACCACACAAATGCATGTTACACAGCAGCCAGAGAGCACCGATTCTCTTCACACTACCACACATGATCTGGAATGTAGTACCTGATGCAGGTGCACATTGAACAGCAGACTGCAATCCCATGCAAATATCTGTAGAATCTTTACCCGTATCCCTGTGTCACTTGTAATATTTCGCACTGTGAATTTCTTGAATGTTGCTCTTTGATGATTTCTTTAACCTGTGCCGGTACTCTGTATTACTTTGGTCTCTTGCACTGTCAGTTTGTTGTAGCACCTGTGCTGATGATCTGTGTCACTTCTTAACTATTGCACTGGATTGCTAAGGCTTGTGGCACCCATGTCTGTATCCTGAGTTATTTTTCCTTAGAGTATTATGTAGTGCATGGTTGTTCACCTTTTGCCCTGAATTGACTGTGTACTATCTATATAGTACTTAATAGCTACTGCTGTATAATATTACTACACTAATTGTACCTAGATTATTATTAAAGTATCTCAGTCTGCATAGTACCCATAGTATCCTGAAGTATTTTATCTTGTTACTCAGTCTGTATACTACCCTGAAATGCTGTATCTTGTTACTACTGACATAGTGCTCAAATTACTATTGCTGCACCTTGGTCTGCATAGTGCCCTGAAAGCATTACAACTGATACCCTTATCAAAGTTTTAGACCATGGTCTGCCTTAATGTCATCTCCTGCCAGCCTACCACCATTAGGTACTGTGAAACAGTGCACCACATGCCTCGTGCTTGCTAATAATGCATTTTTGCAGCATCTGCTTGTGTGAGGTGTAGATACCTATTTAAACTGTTCACAAGCCTATCAAGCCACCCATTTGTCAAAAATACTGCCACTCCCACCACTACCACAGTACAACCAAACTGACATATGCTAAAACTTCCAAAGCCACCTAGGCTTCCTAGGCAACACATCACCAAAAATAAACATCAGCAACATACTCACACCACATTGACTATTCACACAAAAGTGAATCTTGCTGCAACTGCAGACAAGGACCAACTAAGCAGTATGCCTACATATTTAATGCAGCTAGAGCTTGCTGTCCTGTATCACAACATCTTAGTAATTAGTGACTTTAGATTCAGACATCCTGACATACTACTTACCAGGCTGAGCACAGATAGAGTGATGTAAGCTGATCCTCAGGTGTCAGAATTTATGATTTCACCGGGGCACTCAGATTCCTTCACCAAAATATAGATATGATCTGGTCATTGTCCACTTGTTTAGAAACCTCGGCAGTTAAGGTAGAGCAGTTGTGGGAGCTAGAGGTGATGGAATTAAACTGAATGAAACAGGAGGTAGGATAGATACTGTGGGACAGCGGAAGAATTGAGGACATCAGAGCAGAAACCCAAATAGAGCCAATTGCAGGGAAGGTCAAACATAATGGATTCCAGTGGTTCTGGTCCATGTGTAGGAAAGCAGAAAACAATATGGTGAAAGAGACTTAAGACAGATATATAAAAGGAAAGAGGAAATGAGGGCATCCAGCAAAGATGTAGATTGATTGTGTGAGAGAAGACTTGCAGCAGTCAGGCATGTCTAGCAAAGAAGGTAGGAGAGTGGCACTGAATCGAGAGAGTTGGTGACAGCTGATGCAAAACTCTTGACTTCATGTAAAAAATGGAAAGAAAGGCTTGATAATGATGATCACAGACACAACTATTGTTTGTGTAAAAGACAGGTACGTGCTGTAGCACAATGTGCCTATTTTATAAGTTTATGAATCAGTTCAACATTTTGAATTTTGTCACTTATATAGGCAGAGTGGCACATTTGCAGAGACTTCCTCATGCGCATGCCATTGGGCACTCCTTAGCTTGTTTTACATAGTTTTGACACTTGCAGGAATGGGCTTTCTGTGTCTCTGTATCATTGTTACCTGGCCATTGGTGCTGCTCATACTAATTTGCTATGTGCAATGTGCTAGTTGTTTATGTATAATAATATTCAAAAATGGTATTTCTTTACTAGAATTCATTGTGTAGTGCATTACTCATTCTGAAGTATAAATCTGTTTCCTAGTCTCTGAACTCCTACTGCAAGAGTTTCAGCAATGTATTGCCAATCTTGCACTGATTAATCCCATAAATGGTTTTCTATTGCTAATTATGCTACTGTTTTCTTAATGCAAATAACTGTGTGAATAACTTCTTATATTACCTTGCATCCTTTTTGTTATTTAGCTGTAATCCATGTAATTAGCATAAAAATGGTCTACCTGGATCAGTGCTCTACCCCTGTGATCAAATACATAAGTAACTACATAAAGAAATAAAAATGAATCCCAGGCCTAGTCTTTAACGTCATCTGTAGTTTGCAGATTGATTAAACATCCTCCAGGGCCACAGACAGAATATCAAGTTCAACTTTAAGTCAGACTTTTTTTCTTAAGATTTTTAAAAACATGCATCAGACAATACAACATGATTTAGTTAACAAACACAAAACACATTAATGCAGAATCACTTACTGCTAGTACAGATAACATAACAAAATAAACAATAACATAATTGTTATCCTAAAATAATAAATAATAAAAATCATTGTCAGGCTAAGCTACAAGATGAACACCTAGTATCTTAATCTGGATGATGGTACACTTGCAAAATTAAATTATAATATAATGAAGAAATTCTGTCAGCTGTGGTGGTGCAGTGGTTAGCATTGTAGCCTCATATGAAGAGGTTCACTGGTTCGATTTTCGGCTGGAGCACCTTCTGTGCGGAGTCTGCCTGTCCTCCATGCGGCTGAGTGAACTTTAAAGACATGCAGTTAGATGCATGAGTATGTGTACCTTCTGTGAAGGTTGGGCACTGGGCTGGCAATTCGACATCGTAAAAATCCACTGCCAATCAATAGTGGACCGGTGATCCGATGTGGTGACGCCTAACCAGGATAAGCCGAAAGTCTTTTTATAATGAAGAAATTCTGCATTGCAGATCATGTTTACAAATGAAAGGTATTAGTCCCTTGTTAACTAATAGAAAATATCATACTCACACAGATTCATCTTAACATAAAACATGAAATTAATTATACAATTTGTGGGAATTATTCAGATTATAAACATGAACTCAGAAACCAGAGACTAACACAGTTCAGACAAACTGACACAGACGTGTGAGAAGCACAAGGCAGTGTAGCTGTTACTCAACGAGTAGGGTACTCCAGGACCACCAGACAAAGAATAGCAGGTCACTCAATATGACCAACAAAACTAGAAGGAAAAGCAGTAATCCACGTGGAACTTGTGCTGCATTTGTTTCATTTGCACACAGAACAATCATGCAAGGAGCAAGTTTCAGGCCATTCTTGTAGGAGGCAAATAAGTCAATGGCAGGAGGGCGCCACCCAGCACAAAGTTCCCAAAATGAAAATGTAAATGCAAACATTATTTATTAAATATTAACAGTGTAAACGTTGAAGAAAGAAAACTGAAACCCCAAACACACAAAACCGAGAAGCAATGCGTAATGGGAATGGTAGTAGATTCCTATAGCTGACTCCAAGAACACTTATAAAGCAGAAGGGAAAGCCCAGCAGGATGTGTTGCAAATCATATCAGGGAGGCAGAAGTAGAGACAAAAAGTCAGTGAGCATCCATGAGTCAAATCTGTAGATGCCCTGGATGACAGTCAAAGTGCACAATGTAGTCTCAAAATCACATTGTGGGACACATGGTATACAAGTTAAATGATGTCCATTCACATCCCTCACAGAACGTGGGGCAATGAATACACTGGTGAAAATTAAACAAAGAAGACCATAGAATAGGTAAGGGCAGGCCTGTCAGGAATCACCAAAACACAGGTGTAAGATAACTGCAAGGGTCACTCAAATAGCACACTTACATTCTACCTCAGGCTATGTATTGGCATGGTCCCAAGCAGCATACGATATGCAGACAGCAGCAGATATTGCCAGTAGCCAATGACAGCTTACAGTAAATATTACTGTTTATGTGTGCAGGACAGCACTCAGTAACACAAAGTAGTAGTAGATGGTCCACACAATAGCTGTAGTAGTCATTAAAGCACAACAGAAGAATCAAGCAAACCTGGCCATGTCCATGAACTGCAGTTGACTAATAAGAAATGCACCTTGGGAACTGGAGGTAGGCCACCCTGAATGCACAAAATGTGCATAGTTCAACTATCACAGGGGTCATGAAGAGGAGTGCAGAGTACGGGGAGTGTAGAAGGGGACCACTGGTGACAGGCACACAATAACAGAAAAAGATGTGATCAGTGATTGCCTGAAAGGGAACCACACCCATAGACATCATAAACTTTGTAGCTCAACCCACAGGTCATCCACAAAAGGTAGGCAAAAATAGTCATGATAAAATGAAACACAACTGCCTTCTGAACCAACTCAAAAATAGACTATCCATAATAGTCACAGCCTCTAAGAAAAAATCCTTACTGCAGACTACTGGGAACAAAATATGCTGCTTTGTCACCTTGTGATGAGCACCACTGCCTCATCTTCAAAAAAAAAAAAAAAAAGCCACTACTACTGCTATGCTCTCTGGTCTTCAAACTTCTCCAGCCTAGCTCATTCCCACAGATAGCTGCCAAAATTTGTACTAAACACAAGGTACATCTCAGATACTTCTACCAAACAACTCCCCAGGCCTCCTGTAAATCAGCCTACACGTCATCAATCAGTTTTACTCCAACCTCACTCCTAAAATATGGAAATCCCTCTCCAAACCAAAAAGAATGACTATCCTCATTTCCCACCTTCAGAACTGAACTTAAAAAATCCTCCACAGCAAACCAAACTGTACTTGCTACACAGCAGGCCACCTCATGTAGGGGGTCTCTCAACCTCTAGCATTACTCTATCTCAACTGTTAACTTAACCACCCTACCCTTCCCTGTCCTGACTCTGATCACCACACCTGCATTTCCTCCACAGAGTAAACCTGAAGTATTATCCAGTACAATTATAAAATGCGCATTTCACTCATATTTTTTTGTGATATCAATTTCTATATTTTTGTTACATACTGTCATTTTCTGGACTGCTTTGAATACGTATGACTATCGCCTTTCTGTTGCACTGTTTTTTTTTTTTTTTTTTTGTGAATTATTTCACCCAGGCAGTACCTTCAAATGGTCAGTGTACTACCCTTGTCAACAAATGACAATTTAAAATAAATTAATAAACATGTGCAAGCAGCACTATGTCCTAGATGGGGGTGAGTGAGGTGGGGTTACCATGGACAATAACTTTACAAAAAAACAGCTACATGGTTCTTTTCCTAGGTGACTACTAGCAACAATTCATGTAAGTCAGTAGACCACGATACCCACATATTGTATAACCAAACATGTCACCCCTCCAGAGAGTAAATCTCTGGCACCTCTTCCACAGACAAGAAGGTAAGTGGCAACTCTGGGGACAGGTCATACGTATGTAGAAGACATGCACCATACCTGTGTAGCTAGCCACAGATGTACACTTCAATAAACTATGTGTCTAAGGCCTTAGCATCATGAGAGCAGTGTGCTTGAAAGCTATGTATCTGGGTTACAAGAATGCCAGTACTAGACACTCCTTCATCTCCACCTGAAAATATGGCTATACACCATGAATCATATGGAGACTGATCATATGTACCTTTAATTAAACAGTCTGTTCCAGTTATAACATGCACCTATACTCCTATTAGCACAGTTACCAGGCAAGGTGTTTGTGACTAAATTATTTTCAAACTCCAGCAATATGAAGTAAGCACAAAGTTAAAGCAAAACTCTAAACAATGGCCACATGCATCTATATTATTCTGGGGTCAATAGTTATCAATCACTTAAGGCCCAGAGATGGATCAGAGCTGCCTAGAAACTGAGATTCAAAAAAGAAAGGTCCTGTCCATAAATTATACAGGGATGTATATGATAACAGTACACCGGTGGTCCCACTCATCCTCGTCCCTACAGTGATGAAGAATAAATGTAAAAGAACATGGTATTACTTCCTCTTCCAGGTGGGTATGCCTTGCTGGCTACAGCATATACTTTATGACAGCTCCTTCTTTTCAGCTGCTGAAGTACCCTTTGCTGAGTAAAGGCCTGGACACCATTCCTGCCATCTTTTTGCAGACACATCTATCAACAGAGCTTACCAGCACATCCTCTGCTCTCACTTCTGTCTCAACTTATGAATCTTTTCATATCTACTAAATCACTCTGACTTACCTCAGTGGAAATTCATGATATAATCTGTCGTTTTTTTTTTTTTGTACCCACAATGTTCTTCTGTATCACTTTTTTCTCCATGATTTTCCTACCTTTCCCTTTTTCATTTTTGGATATATCATAACTACTTTGTTTCTTAAGTAATATTTGTTTGTATAACTTATTGTATGTACTATGTAATGCTGCTTACTTTTTGTACTGAAATCTTATATCCCCACAACTTATGATTGTGTTCATTATTGCCAGCATACTAACCTAATACATCTCTGTTAGATTGTGTTCACTGTACATCTGATGCATTGAAATTCATTAATATTCATCATTTGTAGCATTTTATTCCTCCTGGACTGGCAATAAAAATGGTTCTTATAGATAAGTGCCCTTCTCTCATTAATAAATTTTAAATGAAAATAAAATAATAAATAAATATCTGGAGATAGTTCATTCACCCTTGATGGCTGACAATCTGTGTCATTACAACTTATTCAGGTCTTGGTGGATAACAGCCAGTAAATTCTGTCAGTTTTTTATTTCTGGCAATATTTTTGGAAATTGCCCATCCTCAGTTCTGATGGTCTCTTTTTCAAAGCAAACCAAATAAGAGTGCCTACAGGCCAACCATTCTCTTTGATAATGGAACATATCCACCAGTAGTGCTGCAACTTGTACTGTTGGCTGAGAACTATTTCATAAATCCTGCCGGCTTGCTCCTGACAAAAAAATAAATAAATGAATAAAATTGTGTCTCCTTGGCTATTGTCATTTGTGGCAGTTGTCATATATTTTGTAAAGTGATCTCAAAGTACTACAAGCTTCCACTTGAATTCATTTTCATCAATGACTATGGGTAGAAGATGCACCGCTATGCATAACAGCCTGCAACCCAATGACAATTTTAACAAATTAACAACTGCATAAACGTACTATTGTATTCCTGTTACAAAACAGACCTTAAATCTCTTAGAAGTCAAGTAAGATCAGTCTAATAGCAATCAGGATGACAAAAGACAAGCAGACAAAATATTTATAGTGATATATGGTTTACTATCAAAATATCGGCCTAGCATTGCATGCCTATGAACTATTCAAACTACAGATGTTTGAATAGCTCATATGTGTGCCAGCTATGAAATCGAACATTATATTTGCGAATGTACTGTGCATTCGCCAATATAACGTTCGATTATAGGTTCATAGGTTCATAGTATAGTACTAAGCTAACTGCCCTTGTGAGCCATTTTAAGCCTAGACAATTATCCCTTCTGAGACTCAAACCCTGCACCTTGTGTTTGTAAGGCAAACACCTTAGCCATTAATCCACCCGGGATCGCACTACACTGTGGTACGGGAACTACATCCCTTTCCTTACTGTAGTGCGATCTCAGAGTTAGAATATATAGTTGGGGGGTGTGGGGGGCACAGCCCCCAACAGGCGGATACAGGGGGGCTTGCCCCCCTGCATAAATGGGAGGTTAGGAATGTTTTGATCGACATTTTTGGCATTAACAACTAATTTACAGCATTAGGGACATTTGGTAATGTCTACTTTTAGCGAAACACTTCACTAACAAGTACAGTTTTATTTTTTAACTTTCGAGATTATGATAGTAAACCATGATATATGACTGTATCTAGTAACCTCAACCATCCTTCACCACAATGCTAACAGTTAGATTGTAAAGTGCAAGAGACATCATCTTGAAGGGTCTATATCACATTATCGAGCTTCTAAAACATCAAACACCATAAGCTCGAACATAGAAGTTCGAAATGTGATATCATCGAAAGCTCAGAACAGTGAATTTTTTTCCCAGAAAAAAGACTTGCTGTTCCGAGAAACACATACACAACACAAGAACACCAAAAACCTATGTCTAATGTGGGGGGCTTCACTGCCCATATCCCCCGATGTGGGGGCTGTGCCCCCCACACTCCCCCTACTTAAATATACCAACTCCGAGATCACACCACAGTGGAGGAAATAGCAAAGCCTTGGAACAGCCCACCGAATTCTTGCCCTGGGTAAGAATTCAATGTTCCGCTGCTTCGATATTATCAGCATTCACGGTTTAGTGTTCGCTGTAATGCCATTCGAAATTATGCGCTTTCACAGTTATGATATACACCCCATCTTGAAGTACTGCAAGTGCAGAGTTTAAATTACTCAGCTATATGAACCCCAAGTTATGCAGCACAGGCAACATTTATAGCAATGCAACCTTCTCATGCATGACAATAAGCTGCAACATATGGAGATTTGTGCCAGAAATGTTTTAAGTAGGCAACAAACAAATGAATCAGCCAGAAAACTCATATCAGTCAAAAGAATAAATTACCAAAATTCCATGTTGTGAATCAAGAACCAAATTTTGAAGGCCCACACTTCAGCTAATAGTACCACTAATAATCCAAATATGTGGTACAAATACAGCACTGTATCCTCTAAAGATCAGCTTAGATGTTGAACAGTAATTCTTGTTGTTGATTAAGGTGTGGTTTTATTACATTTTGCCCTTGAATTGTAATTAGTACAATGATTTTTTTCACAAGCAATGCATTTGAAATAAATATTTCAAATATATACTTTTCTGACACCAGTTACTTATCATTAAGAACCTACAAGCAGAATCAAAATAATTTTTGGAAATTTTTATTCTGTGGTATAAGGGGATAAAGACCTGACAAAGATCCAGTGATCCAAGACTGATTTGTGGCTTGCGTGTTGGAAGAACAAGGCAGGAAAGGGTTGAAGTAAGTAGATTACAGTGGCTTACACATCGTGGGAGGAGGGAGATGGTGATCCTGGTCAGGTGATTGCTTTTGTTTAAATGAAGACTTGTATTTTCACATTGACAATGAAGACTTGTATTTTCACATTGACCATTAAAAAGGAGGACTTGGGCTTGGTGATCCCAAGATGCTGATGGCAGCTCTCAGGTATTGCGTATGTGTGACAAAATGCATACACAATGGGGATAGCTTAGGATGCGAATGTCCAAAAATCATGCACGTCGGAAAAGGTGTACGGACCAAACCAAAATTGTCAAGAAAGCAAAAAAAGGGTCCAGCACCAGAATAGGAATAAATAGGCTACATTTATTGTATAATTAAAAAACAACAAATAGGCATACCGGTTTCGGCAGAACAAAATGCCTTCCTCAGTGCATTGGAATACATCAGCTCTACACACATTTATATATTTAATTAATTAGCTTGTTGCATTCCAACTGGTCCATCCCAAAGATTCAATTATGTTAATTTATACCAGGCTTAAACAAAGCTCCAAGCCTGACAATCCATCCTAATTCCTTTCTGTTTAAAATGGAGTACCAGCCTGCTTTGTTGGCTCTATGTCCCTGGATTTTGTCTATAATTGTAAAATTAAATTTGGCAGTGGAATGGGTTAGTGTATGTTTGTATAATGCATTATGAATATGTTTGGTCCTAATATCACTGAGATTTTCACTTATTCTGTATTTTACAGGTCATGATGTTTGCCCTACGTAGAACGCAGAGCAAAAACAAGTTGCCAGGTAGATAACCCAGTCACTGCCACAATTGGCAAAACATCTAATATCAAAAATCTGTGAGGTGCTGCTGTTAGTGAATTCAGTAGTTTTGTTTATATAAATACAAAAACTGCAGTGTCCACAGGGATAGCTCCCCACTAACTTGCCCCCAAACAAGGTAGTCTGTTCAGCAGGTATAGGTTGCGGATGTTTGTAGTGAGTAAAATATGAATTTATCGTACGGCCTCATCTATAGGAAAAAGGGCATCTTGAGGGTAGTATTTTGGCTAAATGTTCATTGGCTAATAGAATGTCCTAATGGTTCTGAATGATGTTCCTAAATTGGGAGGTGTTACTGCCAAATGTAGTAATCATTTGGATATCATGTACATTAGCCATGCCCTTTCCCTTGTCCCTGTGGCTATAAGTTAACAATGTGTTCCTGTCCTGTTCTGTGGCAAAAGAGCTGGCCTTATCAATATATTGTTGTTGATAACCCCTACTCAAGAATCTATGAGTGAGGTCCTGTTGGATATTGCTATAGGCTTCCTCCGAAGAACATATATGTTTGGTACGCAGAAATTGAGACTTGGGGATGTTCTGGATGATGTGTCAGGGGCGGTGGCTCAAAGCATGCAATAAACTGTTAAAATGGGGGAATTTCCTATACACTTGAGTATGAAGTGTATGATCAGACTGACGGGTAATGAGTACATACAAAAAAAGTGATTTGCTTATAATCATGGTTGAGTGTAAAATGTATCCCCATTTGTTATTAAGGTATTCAACAAATTCCATCAAATAACTGACATCCCCCCTCCACACCATCCAGCAATCATCCAGATATCATCTCCAAGTGTCCATATTGTCCAGAAATAAATTATGACTGGCATCATAGATCAAATGTGCCTCAAAGTAGCCCATAAAGAGGTCCACATAAATGGGAGCAAAAGATGCTCCCATGGCAGTACCCCTTAGCTGCCAAAAGCAGGTCCCATGAAAATAGAAGACATTTTTCATGAGGACATGTTCCACTAGATAGACTAGGAAAGTATTGAAGCCTGGTTTATATATTTGTGCTTGATCTAACCAATATTGGATTGTCGCCAGTCCAGCCCAGTGTGGAATATTGGTATAAAGGGCTGTGACATCTAATGTACATAGGATCCAACCAGATTCCAATTGTGTATCTTAGATGATGTTCAAAAATTGTGTTGTATCTTTAATTCTGGATCTGACTAGTGGAAGAAGAGGTTTGAGATATTCTGTGAGAAAACAGATAAGGGTTCCATCAAGGATCCCCGACCCGAAACAATAGGTCTGCCAGGTGGTTTGGTGGCATGTTTATGCATTTTTGGAAGCAGGTATAGATATTGTGACTTCGGCTCCTGCACTGTCAATTCTTTTTTGTATCTCAAATCAATAATCCCTTCCTCCACTACCAAGTCCAGAAAAGCATCAATTTCTTTTTTGAACCTGAAAGTAGGGTCCAGAGGCATTTTCATATAAAACATGTTGTTAGACAATTGTGTCAAGGCTTCAGTTTCATACATTTCCCAGTCCATGATAACAACTGCACCCCTTTTATCAGCCGGTAATATGACCAGTTCATGCTTCCTGCTAAGTTTCTGTAGGGCCTCACGTTCTAGTTTGGTTAAATTATGTTTGATACCAGCATGTGGATTCATGTTGAAATGTATTTCGTTCAAAATGCATTCTCTGAACAGAGAAACGTCTGACCACAGGTTGAATAAAAGTGGATTTTTTTTAATGAAATTCAGTGGATCTTTGAGATTGATCCGAGTCTGAAAAAAATATTTTAAGATTACAATTTCTACAAAATACACCAATGTCATCCACAAAATTATGTTCAGCAACAGAAAAGGAAGAGACAAAATTCAATCCTTTATTTAATAATTTTATTTCTGTCTCAGACAAGGAATATGAGGAAATGTTCTGTACATTGTTGACATCTATTGTGTCAAAATTCTCTTCAGTAAGTGTTGTATGCTTATTATTTCTGCAATGTTTCCTACCCCCCCCCCCCCCGATGTTTTCTGGTCCTAAAAGGTCCATACTGGGCCTTCTTTTTGCTACTGGGGATTCCTCCAAGGAGATAGGATCAAAATCTGTTACTGAAGATGAATTCTCGCCAGATGTTCCCTCCTGATTAGGTCCTCTGTGTTTAAGTATGGACCTAGGTGTCTTTCTCCTATTGGTCCTCTTATCGGCCATTCCCTGAAATCTTAGACTTTTGCTAAGACCGAATGGTCTGCCTCAGTCATAATCAAGTGTATCTCTTTGAAATTTCTGAGTCTTCCTCTTTACCAATTGTCCCTCTAATTGGGAGAGTTCTTTGGCCAAAGCCTGTAGATATGTGTTGAAAAAGGGTTCACAATCATAAGCCTTTACTTCTTCACAGATTTTATTTAATTCATCTATGTTTGAGTCAATAGTTCTCTCATAATATGTGATCAAAGTATCCACAAAAAGCATGGATGCTGTGTGTTGGGCCATGGCCCAATCTTGTGTTAATTTCTCATCTATTTGTCCTATCAAAGGTTGTAAACGTACACGTAGGCCCCTAGGTGCAATGTCCTTTAATTTATATGCTTTGAATAGTTTTAAATGCCATATATTGGACCTAAGTGTTTTCATCCCTTTGGTTAGTATCTGAAATTGACTACTACATAGATTTTCCAGGTCATCCTTCTCCAACTTGTCAATCCCTGAATCAAATATTTTTAGTCCAAAAGATGATAAATTATTACGGTCTGCTGAAAGACCTTCCAACAATGTAGATAAATCCATCCTACTAGAATAATACTGAAAATCCCCAGGGACAGTAGAAAATATAAAATTATCCAAATGTTGATAGAACTGTATCCAATTGCTATCAAAAACACTCCATTGAACCCTGCCCTGCAATCCAAATCCTCATAAGTCCAGCAAAATATATAAAAAAAGAAAAGAAAAGGCCCAGCATATATTGCAGCAGAGAAAATGTACGTCAAGGTATATAACTATTTTATTTATACCCTATATCCAAAACCATTACTGTACAACCAACAGTATACTTTAAAAAGTAAAAATGGAATATGATACACTTCAAGTAAGCTATAGCTCCGGTTAATACCATGTAGGGCCAAAAGACTGGTCGACCTTCGTCTCAGCCAGCTCTATAAGATGTTGCCCATACTGAAATTGTACATATGCTCAATATGCCTTGTGACTTAGACCTAGACCAAAGCCCTAACTGAGTCCGAAGTAGACCTCCATCTTCCCACAGATCCAATTAGTTAATAGTACTAATATCGTGACACAGCAACCTGTATAAAAAACTTGCCAAAGCACATAGTACAAAATGCAATAGTGTATCAATCAATTCCACTTATACCTGAAATTTTCATACATAAAGATGTCAATAAATGGAATTGGAATGGATGTTCCCCACAAAGGCATACAAGAAATACATATCAAAATGTGAACAATATGCTGCAATAGGCCCCTGACCTCAAAATAATTAAATAAATTGTTTTGTCACTTATATGTTAAACACTTATGCCATGAAAGAAAATAAGCTCATCTCAATATTGTAGTTGAAATCACAATATAAACAACATATGTCCCCACATATTGGTAAAAACAAATGACCAAAAAATGAACTGTGTATACAATATCTAATTGGGCTTTTACATCATCCTCAAATACATGACATACTATAAAGCCTGCATAGGCTTATGTGGAATAATAGTTGTCAGAGTCACCTTATATAACAATCATACCATATTATGATAGAACATTGAAAAAAATTCAATAGAGACAATAATCCCTGGTGTATTCAGCAAACATCCAATGTTAGAGACCCAAATTATCAAGATGTAATGATAAAAAATATTCAGAAGATGGATCCAGTTACTGATATAGCGAAAAAGATGGAAATATCACATATACATAGTTAATAATAACAAAGTCTGTCCATCCTTTCATATGCAACATCTGATTGCTACTGAAGTCTAAGCCCAGACTGCAATCAAATCCTTAGTTACAAGTATGTCAGTCATGCCTTAAACTTTAATATGTTCAAAAAAAGCTTGGCCATGAACATATAACAGTACCTTGTATTGGGCCTGCTGCAGGTGAATATCCAAATGTGAAAAAACACACAACACCCAGATTGATGTAAAGACTTAAGCCGCTTGGTATTAGTAGGCCATAAGTCCAAAAAATAGTATATGCAAAAAAGCATGCCCTCCACGTGTTCAATGCACACCCTTGCAATTATAACAGTACCTGTTATGAAACTCCGTCGCAGCGACCCTCGTGAAAATGAAACCTCAAGCTTGTAAATCAGTCATATAGGTATAAATCCATAAGTTCCTCAATGTAAATACGTCAACAAAGTGTCACGTTATCCTTAGAGCCAAAAATTATCTGTCCGTTGATTCCACTCGAAAAAAAAACCAAATAAAAATAAACGACAAATATCCAGGACCTGGTGAGGAGTGTGAGAGCTGGGGTGGGGTTAGGACCATTCAAATGAAAACTCCAATGTCTGCATGCATAATCAGTTCAAACCCATTGATTGAAGAAGAACCAGTTGACAAGAGAAAGTTATAGTCAGAAGGCAGGAGGCAGAAAAAAATTTACTTTGAAAATTCAACATTGTGCAAAAAATTTAATTAAATTTAGAAGATAAAAGCTAATATAATGGAAAGTCAAATGTAAACTGCTGACATGAAAAATATATTCTGCTGGAAAATGATTCTCACATAAAATGGTAAACAGCAACAACAACATAATTAGTCAAGTTAAAAGAGCATTTTTTGGCACTTAACATGAAGTCTAAGTCATGGTTCCTTATTGAAATGTTGGCACTCATAACACTGAGTGCTGACAAACAGAAAAAAGACAAAAAAGCATGAGAAGAATGTGTTTCAAATGTTTTTTCCTTTAAAATTGTTTTTTTGCAAGGGATCAAGCCTGCAGACCCCCAAATTATATATAGCAACTCCAAGATCTCCATATCTCAGAAGAAAGGGAATATTCTGAGAAATGGCCACATCAGACTTGATTTATACAAGTCCATTTTTTCGGCCATTCAGTCTCTGTATCTTGAAGCTTGCTCATGTGGGTCCAAATATTTCAAGTGGTTACCATAAGGCATGCATCTTCAACACAGCTTTACAAAGACATGTTTTGGTAACAAATGCCCTAGCACAACTAATCCTTACTTTAAAAGAAGTGCCTACCAAAAAGTCAAGAATCTGTTACTACAAGGACTAATAAATAATGCAGTTCTCTGGGACAGAATGCCCCATGACACCAACTCCACTATATAGAAAAATATGACTATCATAAAGTATAAGCACTTTTTAAAAATATCCATGCCACAACTTAATTTTCTGGACTTCAGTTGCGAAAGTGATGGTCCAAAGGCACAATATTTATTCACACTCTGTTAAGCAAATCACACTGCAAATTACCCCTAAGGTACATAAAATGGGTTTTGCACATTGAAGAAATGTTCAAATTTCAGTTACATAGCATGGGAAAATGCTGTATCTCAAAAGCAAGAGGGGGTTGTGGGAAGTAACAAATTAAACTGGAACAAAAGAATGTTTACTTTCAAAGAACTCATAGAATAACATATTTAGGGATAAATAGTGATTTGTTCCTTTTTAATATATCAGTGGGTATGTATCAATAAAAGGTCTATATTATCATATTGCATGCTCAGAACAGCAAACGACACATAATCGACCCCATGTAAGCGAAAGCTTACGTCGAAACTTCAGAACAGCGATTATTTTCCAATGGAAAACAATCGCTGTTCTGAAACAAAAAACAAACAAAAAAAAAACAACAGTAAAACATTACTTAATGTGGGAGGCTTCACCCCCCACACCCACCCCTACTTAAATATACCAACTCCGAGATCGCACTACAGTGCTGAAAAGACAAAGTAGCGAAAGCGGCTAAATTAATTCTTTCCCAGGGAAAGAATTCACTAAACAGCCGCTTCACTATTTTGACTTTTTGCACTTTACAGTTCGACAAAGATGCATTCGACAACCTGCGTCTGCGACAGCGTAATAGGGAACCTCAATAAATGATGATACAGAAAATAACTAAAATAAAAAAAAAATGCATGTGTATGTGTATCAATTATAATAAACAATGGCTATCTTTGGAGTCCTTCTTCTATGTTGCAAATATTGAAGCTTACTGGAAAATGCACAGACACCAAAGAATCAAGCAAGTTATCCTGTCTTAAAAATACTTAAGAATGATTCAAATATTGCCCCTTCACTATGCTTTCAGTGTACCACTAACTTCTAATGAAGATAATGCAAATTCAGTCACAATTTGGCTTTTTCCTGCATCAGTTATGGGGACTGTTATGATTTGTTTTTTTGTACCACAACAAAGAGACGTAAGCAGCTTCGTGAACTGTAACCACTCACTCTGACACGCAGCAAACTTTCTTTATATTTCATCTTAAGGTATTTCGTCAGTTTGCATCCCACCTTTATATTAACATTTGTAATCACTTTTATAAATTAAGTGCAGATGTATTGCACAATATTCTGAAATGGTTATATTCATTCTACATAATAAAGTAGATTTGGATCGGACAGTCTAATGCAGAATATCCTGTAAACTACGAAAAGGCAGCAACACTTTTTATACGAACATTTTTCTAGCCTTGTTCCTTCAGACTGTCAACCATTTACAACTATCATTCTCATTTGTTCTTTATCTCAGGAAAGAGAGAAGAGTGGCATAGCTGATATTAACACAGATATGAGATTATTTCCCATTTTATGGCACTAACCCCTTCCTCAGCAGTTCACATCAATACTGCCAGATATGAGGCAGAAAAGTATAGTTTTGTACCTACCATAAATGTAGATGTTCAAGTGTTCAGCCTGCTGCAGTCATCACACTTGGGTTATCCTGTTGTCAGGCGGTCCCGCAGTCGGCCGGAATTCCAAAGTCTTGGTCTGGTGTCAGTTGCTGACGCCTCTTCCCTGACGTCAGTGCACCAGGGGTATACATAATGCAACCAACGCCATTTTCTTCAGTTTTTCTTGCCCCGGATGTCAGGTGCCCCCAAAAAGGTGGTCAGAAATTAGTACCAAATGGAGTAACCACTGCACAAACACAAAATCCCTTCAGCTATAAGCAAATACATCAGTAAGGCATTGAAGAGATTTAGCCAGTAGATCAGAGGGGGTGGGGGGGGGTAACCTGGACTGCAGCAGGGTGAACACTCGAACATCTACATTTATGGTAGATACAAAACTGTACTATGTTCATCGTGTTACCCTGCTGCAGTCATCACACTTGGGTTGAATCCCAAAGCTAAGGTAGGGGGGAGGTATCATAGAGGGTTAGTGGAGGCAATAAGGCCCTGCAGAACTGCAGTGGTGAAGCCCGCCCTGGACTTAGAGTAAAGAGATAAGTGATAGTGTTTGGTAAAGGTGTGTACTGAACTCCAAGTTGCAGCTTCCAAAATTTACTTGGTTGGAACCCCCCTGAGAAAGGCTGTAGAGGTAGCTGTTGCCCTGGTAGAGTGGGATCTGATGGTAGCAGGAACTGGTTTCCCATGATGGGTATAGCAGAAGCGTATGCAATGGCCTATCCATTTAGAAATGGTTTGCTTTGATATAGCCTTCCCTTGGGAAGCTGTAGCATAGGATACAAAGAGCTGGTCAGATTTTCTGAAAGCCTTAGTTTTGTCCAAGTAGTAACAAAGCTGCCTGTGAATGTCCAAGGAATGTAGGTGTCTCTCACCTTTGTTCTGTGGATTGGGGAAGAAGGTGGGTAAGTGGATGGTTTGATTTAAAGCTACAATAGAAACCACCTAAGGCATAAAAGAAGGATTAGTTCGTAGAGAAACTCTGTCTTGATGAAAAATGAGGAAAGGTTCCACTGCCATTAGTGCCTGTAGCTCTGAGACTCTTCTAGCTGAAGTTATTGCTTGGAGCAGGGCAGTCTTCCATGATAGGAACTGAAGATCTGCAGAGAAAGCTGGTTCAAAGGGAGGTAGCGTTAGTTTTTCCAGAACAAAATTGAGGTCCCATGTTGGTATAGGAGCTCTCCTGGGTGGTCTAAATTTTTTTGCCCCTCTGAGGAACTGCCTTAGAAGAGGATGTGAAAATAAAGGTGGATCCATGTTGTAGTGAGCTGAAATAGCTGAAGCATGGATTTTAATTGAGGAAAAGGAAAATCCTTTGTGCAACATCTCAGCTAAATACTGTAGAATGTGAGGCATGTGAGGCTGAATTGTGTCTTGGCCTTTAGCTTGGTTCCAGGAACAAAACCTTTTCCATTTGTCCGAATAAGCCTTCCTGGTGCTTGGCCTCCTAGCTTCCAGAATAACATCCAGAACTGCTTGTGAAAGAGGAGCTGGTTGGATGTTTAGTTGATTTGCCATGCAGCCAGATTTAAAGTTTTGAGCTGGCTGTGAAGAATCTGATTGTTTTGTTGTGTGAGCAAATGGGGGATTTGAGGCAATATCCATGGTGGACTGTGGGCCATATTTTTCAATAGTGGATACCAGTGCTGGCGTGGCCAGTCTGGGGCTATGAGAATCAGTCGTGGTCTCTCCTTTTTGACTTTCAAAAGAACCTTTGTGAGGAGAGGCAATGGAGGGAAGGCATATACTGTCAGGTTTTTCCAACTGAAAGAGAGAGCGTCCACTTTCCAAGCTTGATGGTGAAATGTCCTTGTACAAAATTTTGTCAGTTGATAGTTTTGAGGACTGGCAAACAGGTCTATGTTTGGAAGGCCCCATTTTTGAGTAATCATTGCAAATATTTGTGGATCTAGTTTCCACTCGTGGGGATCCTTGATGTTTCTGCTGAGGTCATCTGCCAATGTGTTCTTCTGTCCTGGCAGGAATTGAGCTTGTAACTGGACTTGGTAGGCCAGAGCTGTGCTCCATAAGATCATTGCTTGCCTGCATAGAGGGTAGGAATGTGTACCCCCTTGTTTGTTTATGTACCATATTACTGTGGTGTTGTCCATCTTTATTGCAAGTTGTCCTGGATGTAATAGATCCTTGAAGGCTGTCAGAGCTTTCTGTACAGCTAGCATCTCTTTTTGATTTATGTGCAGATTTCTTTGATCTGCAGTCCATAGGCCTTGAATGCATTGTCCTGCCATGTGTGCCCCCAGGCGTAGTCTGAAGCATCTGTTGTGATAGTTTGCCTGGCTGGGGGCAAGGTGAAAGGCTGACCCTTGTTGAGGTGACATGCCTGTGACCACCACAGAAATTCCTGTTGTAGGCAGGGAATGAGAGATATCATTGTGTCCAAGCTGTGGCTGTGTTGAGACCATACGCTTTTTAGGTACCACTGTAATTTCCTCATATGCAGCTTTGCAAATGGTATTATTAGTATGCAAGATGCCATGAAGCCCAAAGCCTGCAGAATTTTTCTTGCAGTTAATTGGGTCTTTGTTGCCATTGTCTTGAAATATTGAGTCAGTTGTAGTTGCTTGTCTGGCATAAGATAAGCCTTCTGGGCCATTGTATTCAAGCTGGCACCCAGGAATGTCATTTTTTGTGAAGGTACTAGTTTTGACTTCTTTTCATTTACTGTGTACCCCAGGCAGTTTAGTAGATGCTTTACAAAGGCCAGATGATGTAAGAGAATGTCTTTGCTTTCCGCTTGGATGAGGCAGTCATCCAGGTATGGATATATTTGAATTCCTCTTTGTCTGCAGTATGCAATTACTGGTGCCAGGTATTTTGTGAAAACTCTGGGTGCAGTAGATAAGCCAAAGGGCAGTGCAGAGAATTGGTAATGGGTTGAACCTGCAATGAAACGGAGGTATCTTCTGCAAATTTGTCTGATAGGGACATGCAGGTATGCCTCCTTGAGGTCCAACGTTACTAGCCATGCTTCCTTGCCCAACATGGGAAATAGCTGCTGTAGTGTTAGCATCTTGAATTTGGGTAGTTGTAAGTAAGTGTTTAGAATTGAAAGGTCTAGAATTGGTCTCCAGGCATTGTCCTTTCTGGGCACTAGAAAGAGTCTTGAGTAAAATCCTTGGCCTTGCTCGCGAGTAGGTACCAGTTGAATGGCTCTCATGTCCATGAGAGCTGTAATTTATTTTTGTGTCTCTGCCCATTGATTTTGTGGCAGGTTTGGCATTCCTCTTTTCATTGGCAAGGTGTGAAAATGGAATCTGTATCCTCGTGAAATTATGTCTAGGACCCATTTGTCCTTTGTGATAATGTGCCAGTTGTCTGCAAAAAGTGCGAGTTTTCCCCCCAAGGGGGCTGCCAAGAGAGCATTGCTTGGCCAGATGAGGTGCAAGTCATTGAGTTTGCCTTCTGGTGGATTGGGACCTGTCTTCTCCTCCCTTTTGTGTTGTAGTGCCCCATTGTCGAGGTTTATACTGGGCTTGTTGTTGTCCTCTGCCCCTTGGGCGTCTGTATTTACCCCTCTGTGGTCTGTCAGTGGCTGGAAAGGACCAATTTTTTGTTGGCCAGTTTCTGCTGAAGCGAGGGGGTTGTACTTGTAGGAAATCTTTGACTGTCTGCATAGATTTTGCCTTGTCTTCCATTTTCTTTAAAACTTCTTCGGCTTTAACTCCAAAAAGAACATCCTGCTGTAAGGGAGCATCTAGTAGTTTTGCTTTAACATGATCAGGCAGAGTTTGTTCCTTTAACCAAGCATGCCTACATATAACAGACCCAGTGACAGCTGCTCTGCAGGAGGCCTCCAAAGAATCAAACCCACATTGCAAGGTATGTTTGCCCACCTGCTCAGTGGCATGCAACAGATCCTGTACTTCCTTCAATTCAGATTGTTGAGGGAGAGTGGTTATTCTTTGCTTTAACTGAGAGATTAGAAATTGCTGATACTTAAGCATGTGAAATTGGCAATTCAATGCCCTCATAGCTAGTGTGGCTGAGGTGTAAACCTTTTTCCCCCACCTGTCTAGTGCTCTGGAATCCCTCTCAGAAGGTACTGGGTTTTTAGCCATAGAAGCCTTAGCCCCCTTGGGACCCTGGGAGATAGTCTCTGGGTCAGCTACAGGGCTTTCGTAAAGAAATTTGTGGGAATCAGGCACTCTATAGTATCTGTCAGGCTTAGCCAGAGCAGGAGGAAGAGAGTCAGGGTTGAAACTGGATTCTAAATAGACATCATCCACAATGTCCAAAACTGGTGGGATGGCAAGTGGTCTGTGTTGGGGGAGTAAAAGAAATTCTCTGAGCCTTTTCTTTGAATCAGAGTAGTCCTGACCTTCCCAGTGAAAATGTTCCCTCATAGTGTGTAAAGTTTCCCCACAGGAGTAGTCTTCTGGAGGAAAAGCTGAGGGAATAGAGTACTCAGCATCAGAATCTTCATAAGGAGAGAAGGAGTAGTCTTGGTCTTCAGAGGAGTCTGAAGAAATGGACATTTGCTCAGAGGATGCATAGTCTTCCTCTTGTCTAGGCCTTTTGTCTGGAGGGGGCTGGGAACCCCTGATTAAAGAAATCAAATCTTTAGCCATTTTGAGCATCTGTTTCTTAGGCATGGGGCCTTGAACAAGAGACTGAAGTGCAGACCTTTTAGATTTAGAAGGAGTCTTTGACTTAGAGAACATTTTAATGGTGAGAGTCGTCAGTCTGAAAACGCCTTCAGAAACCGATGGCGTTTCTGTAGCGCCGACATCTTTTGTAGCAAAGTCGTCGGAAGGGCCTGAAGTTAAAGGCTGCGTCAGCCTGGTACATTCCGTCAAAATATCCGTAGCGGTCTCAGGTTCCAGATCTGCGGTAGTTAGGGGCTGTGTCGGAGCCTCACTGAGGACCAGAGAACCGGAGACCGGATCAGCCGAGGCCTCGGAATCTGGCTTAGGCCTGGGTTGTCGGTCCTTATCCCTGCGTTTTTTGTGCACGCCGGTAGTCGGTTGCTCCGACGGCATGGTGTAGTTAAATTTCCTACCGAAGTAGTGTCGTGCAAAATCAAAGCATCTTTTAATAGTACGTTTATTAAACCTAGCACAAAACTGACAAGTAGTGACGTCGTGGTCTGGGCCTAGGCAAGGTATGCAATAAGAATGAAAATCCTTATGAGGTATTTGCTTCCCACAAGAAATACAATTGTTAACTTTTTCTGACATCGGTCTGAGGCAAGAAAAGTTTCCCCAAAGGGGTAATTAGCTTTATAGAAGACTTCGGTCTGAAATTCGAATTCGAAAATCTCAGGAGTCGGTCGACCGGCACTTGGAACTGCTTCTGCTTCGGGCACTGCGCGGCAAGAAAGACTGAAGAAAATGGCGTTGGTTGCATTATATATACCCCTGGCGCACTGACGTCAGGGAAGAGGCGACAGCAACCGACGCCGGACCAAGACTTTGGAATTCCAGCCAACTGCGGGACCGCCTGACGACAGGATAACCCAAGTGTGATGACTGCAGCAGGGTAACACGATGAACATCCTGGGTATTCTGTAAAAATCTGAACAGTTGAAAAGTATGGTCTTGAGGACTGTAAACACTTAACAGCAGCCATGCTTGCAGACATCATAAGTACAGCTGAGCAGACGATCTGCACCACTTAATAAATAATTCATATAGCACCACTGTGGCACGCCAATATGGATTTCACAGTAATTTTTACCACCACATTGATTCTCAACAAATTTATTTTGACAATGGAAAAATTTTTCTCTCCAGCATATGGATTTTACACCATTCTCACTTTGCACTCCCTAAATAATCAAAAACAATTACAAGTGATTGCTGTCAGGATTCATAACAAGCAGAACAGTATGAATTAACAGCATCATTTAAAACCTAACTCTAAAGGAGATACTGCTTTAAATATGTGTAATAATTTTCTAAAATATGAGGTAGCAGATTTTTTCATGGTGAATTAAATTAAACTGCTATAAACATTAACATAATGTAAAAATGGATAAAGACATGATTTGTGTGTTTGGCTGGATACTAGCAATTTAATGCATGACAACTGATCCCCGGTCAGGGAGATCTAGCCAGTGGGCATCCAATAATGGATCATCAAGTCTTGAGGAAGGGAACTGGTTACATCCAGCAGCACTGTCTTCTGGGGGAAGGCTGCAGATATTTCTGCTCTACCCAAAGGGCTTAGGAAAAAAAGCCTAGCCAAAGAGCGTCATACTTTAGCAAGTTGCTGAGGGAATATGAAAACTTGCACCAGTCCTTTGCTTTCTAAAGCAGTGAGAGCACCAAGCTTGCCAGTCAACATGTATTCTGTCCATTCACAGTCTCTCTTCCTGTAATAGTTTTGAGTTTGGGAATGGTGTGGTGTCTTCATTTCTAATGAAATGGAAAGATAAGAATTATGTATCTCAGTTACTTCTCTGTTTCAGTGATTGTTATTCAGCATATGTGGTGTAAGGGAACTTTCAGGCTTACATGTATTTCATTCTCCTGTAAACATATCTTGACTATGAAGTTATCTAAGTACTTTTGTAGCATGTTTTGAGTTATGACTCAGTGGACCCAAGTCTATCTTTCTACTGGTGATGAAGTAGCAAGTATGGTTTGCTCAAAATAATAATTTTATGCCAGTGGAGGCTAAGTAAGTCACCCTAGTGTCTTTAAAGAGAAAAAAAAAGGCTAGTGTCTTATAGCTTTAAGCATATGTGCATTACTGGCCATTTTTTTTTTTTTTTACTTCACAGACTGTATTTCTAGGATGTTTGACAGTACCCTTGCGCTCAGATTTAATAGACACCTTCCCTGTCTCTTCCTCAGAATGCACACTCCGCTCTCCAAAACTGCATCTCCTTATTCTGCCATTTTGGATTTTTATCCTCACATGTATACATAAGCCATAAAGTTTTTGTTAAGTGCTATCCTTTCATCCTGAGGTATACATCAGTGACCTTTCCTTACACTCAAGATTTTTCACAGTGAAAGCCTATTGTATTACCCTTCCAGCTTGTCCACAGTATGTGTGCTATAGAGCCTTATGTCAGCCATCTTATTTGGTAGCCTACTTGCAGTCATTTTAGTGACACAGACCTATTTAATCCTTGGTAAATGTTGATTTCTAGCATAAAATGCAGCGGAAGTTTCTGTCTTTGCCTACTAAGAAGATAGTCTCACACTACATACTCTAAACCTACATCATTATTTTTGAGTATTTTCTCTATTTTACAACACAAGACTTGTTTATAGCATCTCATTTGAAAAAAAATTAGACATCTTAAATTGGTCTCATAATTTCCCTGTAAATTAATTTTATGCTATTCCAAAGTACTTTTTTTTTTGCAGTATATCATCATTTTATTAGAAATGGATATATGCTGATAAAGAGTGTTTCTTTGCTAGTGCTGACAAATGGATACACTTTACTAGGTGGTATATTTGTTACCTTGGTGACAGTGTTTACAGAATTTTAGTCTGCTTCAGCTATGCTTAAGAGACTGACAGTTTTATGATGTCAGGTTAAAAATGTTGGCAGCTGTTTTTTGTCTTTCATTCAGCTGCTGATGTTTTCAGTGCTTTTATGTGTACAAGATATCAGCACCGCAGCTGGCTTCTATAATGTTTTGCTTAATTTGCATTGATTCTTAGAGTGTTTATCTCATTCAGTTCATGCTAAATAACTGTAAAGTGTACATTTTGAAAAAAATTAGCATTTTATATACTTAATAGGTAAGATGAACTCTTTACTACATTTATTGTTTTATATCTACATCTATCTATCTAGCTATATATATAGCTATTAATATCTATCTATCTCTATATATATAATATATATATATATATATATATATATATATATATATATATATATATATATATATATGTGTGTGTGTGTGTGTGTGTATTATAACATATAACCGACGGCTACTTTTAATGTAAGCAACTGCTTATTGCCTTTTGTCTCTTATCCATATAATGTTACAGTTATGTAAATAACTGCAGCCTATTTTTATGTGCATTATATTCTTTATAAATGAATGTTGACAGTTGGCTTTTGGAAGCTATGCAAAGATGTGGAATTAAAAGGGGCCACTGAAATAATCAGCTGAACAAACACAGCACTTAAACAATAAAACACTACAGAAGGTAGATAAGCTACTGAAATGATACCTCTTGGGACAATGTCATGAATTTAGCAACATGCTGTAGATAAGACTGTTTTTGTTGTTAATATCAGACATAAAACTAGTTGTGCCATATTATGTAGTTTAATAGGTAATGCACTTAAGAATTTGAAACTTTAGATAATCTCAGATAAACCAGTGTGAAGTAAAGAGGATCAATCAGGATTCATTTAGTCAGATCTCCAAATGTATTTCTGGGACTTTACTATTATGATTAAAACATGAAATTCTTTACTCAAAATCAATTCCCAATTCTTTCCTCTGCAACTCATTTTCCGATATCCATAACATGGGAAACATTATGGTACCACAATGATTTCTGGTTTTGTACATAGTTTCAGCTGCAATGCCTGTAAAATAAGCAAAGGTCTGATCTGTTGGGGAACAGATTAGGCAATCAAAAACTGCATTTATTACAACAAACCTGAATTCATTTGATATGTATGCTATCCTTTTTGCATCCATGCCAATTCTGAAGTAAATAATGTAAAACTGTTGTCTTTCTATATATTAAACATATTCTGAGTACTCTGTTTTATTTTGTCTATATCTTGATTAAGTATATTATAATTACTCTGTTTTGTTTGCATCTAATTACAATTATTTGAAAACTTCTGTGTTTACAGTACCACTCTGTGCACTGTTGAAATGTTCCTTCAGTATACATATTATATCTACTGAGCATATTCTGATGGTTAAGTCAAGCATATTGTACAACGTTTATCTAACACAATAAACCACAATATTAGTAAATACATGTACTCGTTTTTTTGTCTACTTACCTGGGCACAGGAGCAATGTTTGCAACCTGTTGGTGTGAATGAGCATTGGGGATGAAACCTTCTTTACTCCCTGTCTGAGCCTCTCCTGGAAAATCAGGAGATGTCTGGCTCACTTTAATGCTGTTATCAGGGTATGAGTCCATATCAAGATAGGACCTCTCTGGCATTTCAGGTCCCAGTTCAACCCGTTCCACCAGATCCCCAAAATGTGAGTGGTGATGATGATGGAGATGATGATGGTCTTTCCTTTGAGTTTGCGATGAGCCTTTGTCCCTCCATGGGATCCAGCACAGCTTCCAGGAGACGAAGAGTGAAACCCCCAGCAAAACAATTCCACAAAATGTGACAATGACAGACAGAAGGCTCACTGAAATATCTGCAAGAAATCAAAACTGATATTTAGTATAAGGAACAATCATATTTTCTAACTTTATAAGTCACCACTTTCTTTTCCCATTTTTCATTCTTTCATCTGATTTATGCAAATAAACACATATCTCCCCATAGTTATTTAGTTTATATTCTAAAACATAAATGTTCACTTGATTAAATTTGCATATCAATGGGAAAAAGACAAAATATGAATGTCAGAATAATGAAATAAACATTCAATTTAAATTCCAAAATGTAAATGTTCACGTGACTAAATTTGCACAGCAAGGAAAAAAAAAGGCTGACTATAAATACGTCCAAAATAATGAAATCCCTGATTTCTTATGGTCTTGAATGTAGCCTAATGGCAGCACTATATTCTTCATAATAGCTCATTCAATGTAAACAAAGTAAGTAGTGAAGTACAGTGTTTGAACACCACTTGTGACTTCTGTGTCCTGGTTTAGATAGCTGATTATCAGTAGAATTAAATGCCAGAAAATTTCTAAAAAGTTTTGGCAGAGGAATCAGCTCTTCCTGTATTCCGCATGGGGGGGGGGGGTAGCATTCATCCAGCATCCCCTTTTGGAAGGCTATGTTCCACAATAAGTACTTATATATTCTCATGTTTTCATCACACTGCATTAAGGAAAGTGAAATATCTGTTTTCAGAACAAAACAAGTATTTCATTTTAGCTGAGGTTGTTTGACTTGCAACACACAATATGTAATTAGCTAGTATATGAAGATGCAGCTTCCCCAAATAATTCTGACAACAGAATTGTTCTTACCATGGAAGTATTTCACATAAATGTACATTGCTTCTAAGTTTCCATATTACATACCCTGCACACACTGTCAAGCAAAATCAAGCCTTTTAGTATTCAATATTCTATGATTTTTTTCAAGACTTGCAAATCCTATCAACTAAACATAAATCTTTCATCACAAACCTTATAATAATTACTGCAACATTTCCTCATCTGCTATATTATACAGTCAAGGATTTAATTCCCTTTGCCTGTATTTATAAACCATACCTCTTAACCATAACCTCTCAGCACAAGACATTCTGGATAAAGCCTGACATAATGGGGGACAAAGGCCCAAAATAGGGACACATTTTAAACATTGTTCTTACAAACTCAGAAAGTTGCTATAATAACAGAATTTGTATTAGAATGCATTTTCTGAATGATATAAAGTCTGAAAATCAAATGCATGTCATTATTTAATGACTTTAATCCTTAGATCATCCCAGTTATCTGTCAAGAAAAACACATTTTTATGAGGAGCAGACGAAAAATAAGAGGCAAAAAGCTGGATATGGTGCGAAAATCTGTACAGTTGAGAGGTGTGTATATCTTTGAGCAAAGTACTTAATTATACATTGCTCCTTGATTATTACTGACAAGTGGTGCATGTGTCAAATAGGGTTATATGGTAAAGAAATAAAAAATAATACAGTCATCAAATATTTTTGGAATAATGTGGACTGCTTTTAAAAATTGTCTTCAGACACGTACTTCACTGAATGACTGAATGCCTTTTCTCATTGCCTAATCTATAACATTTTGAGACTGTGTTTTATTTATTTATTGATTGATTAACAGATTGATTGACTGAAATACTTAATTTTCCTTTTGTGCCTGTCATCCATTACCATAACCTCACTGGCTTCAACACACATTTCATTCTCAAATTTGAGGCAAAAGAGTGCAGCTGTGGAGATGAAGTCACGTAGTCAACCACCCAGGTTTTCCCCTTTTAATCTTAAGCTTTCCATTCTGTAACATGTGCCAGGTGGCACTCAAGGGCCGATTGTACAATTGGTATAGTTCAAAGTTTGGCAATCATTTCCACGAATGACATAATCCAAAATGAGTTCTGCTACCCAAAAGAAGTTGGTCACCATCATCAGTCATTAATGACACACATGCCCCCCAAACATACTTCTTCCCCTTATTCTTCTAATGGTGAGCAAGCACTGCTACAGCAGTTGCTTTCCTTCATGGCTACCTCTTTCATTGCCTACGTTACTAATTAGTGGGTTATCAGAGGGAACATTATTACTCCAGTAGGCCTTAATTAGTATTTAGAGAATGGGCGATCCGTAGCTCATATCCTGATTAGAGAATGAATGTTCTCTAGCAGGGTATTAATATATAAGTAATGCCTGCTATAAAACTGAGTCCATTCTTCACAGCACCATATCTAGTTGCACTGGTGATCGGACTGAGAGTGAGAGATCGATTTGCCATTATCTTATACCTGATAAGCAGTTATTTTGCCATTTAGCAGGTGTAAAATAAATGAAACTGAAAAGAATATGTGTGTATGTGCCTTTATGTTTCTATCTACATGTGTGAGTGAATGTGTGCATGAAAGCAGAACAGACTGTGTGTGTGTGTGTGTGTGTGTGTGTGTGTGTGTGTGTGTGTGTGTGTGTGTGTGCATGCGCATGAGAGACTTGACTATACCTTTAAACCTCTCGGCACAAGAAATCTGAACAGAGCCACAAATAAAGAATGACAAATGACCAAAAATAAGAATAGACTTTAAGTATTGCTCTTATAAAATTAGAAAGTTACTAGAACAGCAGGGTTTCTATTGGCATGAAGGATATTAAGTCTGGAACTCAAATGTCTGTCATTTAATGACTTCAGTCCACAGTGAATTGCAAGAAAACTACACATTTTATGAGGATGGGGCCAAACATACGAGCCAAAAATCTGGAGATTCTGCAAAAATCTGGACAATTGAAAGGAGTACTCTGTTGACTCTTAGCTTAAAATATCTGGATAAACTTTAAATAAATGGGGGACAAAGGCTCAAAATAGGAACATATTTTACTTGATTATTAGGATTTGTGTTAGCATATATTTTCTGAAACAGAGGTGTGTGTGAGTGACTGAGTGAGAGTGACAGTAAAGACATTTGCATACATCTGAACCTTTCCACTGAAGAAATCTGGACAAAGCCTAAAATAAAGGCTCAAAAATAGGAACAGATTTAAATTACTGCTCTTAAAAATGTACAAACTTGTTTAATCAAAAGGACTTGTGTTAGTATAAATTTTCTGAAGAAAATAATAGTCTGAAACTTAAATGTATGCCATTTTTTAGTAACTTCAATCTCTAATGACTGGTAACAAATTGAACATTTTAGGAGTAAGGGACCAAAAATAAATGAAATGCTATGATATTCTTTAAATGCTTCCTCCAACACCATTAACATATACTACAGCAAATTTGAAACATTAAATGGGTGAACTATTTTACATAATATATATATATATATGTAGAGAGAGAGAGAGATAGATAATATAGTACTTAAAAAATAAATAGGTAAGTAAAACAATAATTTTACAGAGAGCCCATTTAAGTGCAATAATGCCCTCCAGGGTGTGGTTTAACATGTAATTAACACCCTCCCACTAACACACCCTGATATTGCTTGCTTATTGCCTGATATGTATTTGCTTCACACTGACATCGTCAAAATATTAATTCGGTATGCAAACTCAAGGTAACCATCAATGATTGTCTTTTCACACTGGTCAAACAGTAGGCATCAGTACTGTATTCAGCTAACAGTTTTTAAATTTAGAAAATGCTTCTTTAAGAATTGTTAATAACACCCAATTGTAATACATGCAATCATCCCAGTACAAAGTCATTCATAAAAGTAATTGATGGTAGATGCACAGAAAATAATAAATGTTTATATCCATACCCTTTTTGACTATCTGACTCGTAACCTTACTTTTACAAGTAGATAGGTGGGACAAAGTTAGGCTAGCATGGGGCATTTAAAATGTGCAATGAGTAAATAAATGCACCAAACATGTTTGTTGTTACAAAAATCTGCATTCATATATGACAGTATTCCACAAGAATATGTGCATTCTGACTTAATTAGCCTCATAGATATTTCAAATCTTCAACAGTGAAATAATTTGTATACCATTAGTCTAGACCGACAAAAAGGGCCAAAATGCAGAGTCTTTTTTATGTTGATGGAACTTATAAAGGAACATAGGAAGATAGTAGGGAAGTGATCATGGAGACCATAACATGTCTAGCCATATGCACCTTACAAATGTAAGACTTCTTTCCATCCTTTTCAAGCACATAATAGTATTAACCTCCCGACTTGGTAGAGCAGTACAAAATGATCCGGTGTAAATCTGTGTATAGCTATCTAGTCATCAAGACTAGCTTTAAAGGTAACCAAAGTAGTACTTTGTTTGACCTGCTGTGGCAACGTATGCTGTAAGCTAAGGATACATTGAGTTAGTTAGGAACCTGCCTCTCCAGTCAGTTTTGTTTACTTGGTCTAAATTTAGGTCCTCAGTGTGGGTGTTTGTAGATCCACTGGTTTTGCAAAGATATATGTGGTCAAATAAGAGTAGGTCTTTCCAGGACTGAAATGCGAGACACAGGACACTTTGCAGCAACCAATAAGGTACTGAGTATCAGGAGAGTCATGCTAATCAATCAGGAAAGTTGAAAGATTTCACAACTTTAATTTTCTTAGAAATCTTTGGGTCCTTTCCTATTAAGCACTATGATTTGATTTGCACTTACTAAAGGGGACAGTGTATTCAGTGATGGGATAATGTATTTTGATCTTGAAGCTATTTCCTTGGAAATTAACTGAGCCAGTAAGAAAGGTTTCCTGACCGTGGAAAAACATGATCAAATGAGGGAAAGATAGCCGCAGAAGTCCCCAGGTCTTTTATGACTGTATCGGTTCTAAGAGGAATGCCATTTAGAACATATGAGATAAGAGAATGACTTTCTGCCAAATGCTACTATACTGCACTTTTTTTTCATTTAGTTTGAGAAAATCTTTGATACACCATGTATATAAATGTTCCAGACCTTGCTGAAGCAGTTTGGATCTCTGGATCAGCTGAAAGCAGTGTCCACTATGCATTCAAACAATTCTGCATTTTTCAGAACTTGGTCCAAATCTCTTGTCATAAACAATGATCAATGTATATACTACTTGTTGTGAGATACATAAACACTGTTTTGTATAAATGTAGTTTGTGGAGCAGACTTATTTCTCTGTGAACTCCGTTTGAGTGTGGTTGGGGACAGGAGTTTTTTGTAGAAAAGGAATAGGTTAGGAGGGGATGGGAAGAGACAAAGTTAAATGGTTCAGAATTGGGAGTTGAGCTTAGAATAGGAAGTGAGGTAGGCAGTGGACAATAGGGGGTATATAAGGGCAATTTGTGGAGTTAGCATCTTTGGCACTGATTTTCAGAGCTTATGATGCACCCTTAGTCAGTGTCCACGGCAAACAAAGGAAGGGTCAGTTTAGGGTGTTTGGCACTTATTGTAACTACTCTGACTTAGGCTATGCAAACTAACACAATATTTCTCTTTCTTGCAGGTCACCCTGATTCTACAACTGCTTTTCAAGTTTCTTCATTTAGATGTCCAGCCTAGCCTAGTCCTTCTCTTTACCTGATTGTATCTACCTGTACCTAACAATGTCATGAAGCACAGCACCTTTCTCTGTTTTCCTTTCATGAAATTTCATGAAATGGTGTTCCTCCTGCATAATTACAATGGTCTCTGTTATTGTATTAATTTGAAAAGTTATACGATATGACAATTATTTTTGACTGTATTAAGCTATGCTCTCTATCTGTAATGTATATATCTATGACTGTCTGGTGTTCTACCGCCTTAAGTTGAGCTCTTTTTAAAAAAAAAACTGTTATGTATATTGATGTTTTGTACTATTTGTAGCTATACTTGAGATTTTCTCCCTGGGTCTCCTCTGAAAATACACAAACTCTCCAGTCAGACTTTTCTGGCAAACAAATGTAAATAAACAAACACTGCAATGGTAAATCATGACATTATATTGTTGGGATTTTCATGATGGGTTAGGTGGCTGTGGTTTCAATGATCATTATGTGGGTATTGCTGTCTTCAGACTATGTACGTGTGGCTGTTTATAGTCTGATAGGTTCATAGGTGTGTACTAGGCTAATGGCCCTGGAGCCTTTACAAGCCTAGCACATAGAAGTGTCTTGGCATCATGCTGCCCGACATTAGTTCACAGTGCCTCTATCAAGTAGAGCCACTGGAGTGATCCCTGAGGTGAACTTTGTATTACCCATCCACTCATCAATTTTCTCTTGAACAGCAAGGTGCTCTGCTTGACATGTATAGGAAGTCTATTTCAGGGTTTACTATGGTAAGTTTGAAGTGGGTTAGGTTGAACCCACTTCAGTCAAAGCCTGGAGACTGAACGGCAACAATGTCGAACCTGAGATTGTTGAAGTATGAATCTCACCCCTATCTCGACCATGTTAAAGCCCATTCCAAAGTTGAGTTGTATTTCGACAATGTCGTAATTTGAAATTGTTGTTTTCATGGACGTAGGTCGATGATCCCATCGTTTGATGGGGTCCGGTTCGACCTTACTATGGTAAACCCTATTCCAGAGCATGGGCAGTCTCTGTGTGGGGAACCTGTCCCTCCAGCATGTTCTGTTGATTGTGGTAATGAGGCTGGGGTATCTGGAGCATGTGGTGTGGAGGGATTGGGATTTCTTTAGATGTAGCATTTCTAACAGAACTGGGTCAGACATGGCTTTATAAGTCAAGCAAAGATCGCCTCTAAGTAGGTGATATGAGACAGAGAATAGCTGGAGTCTTTTGACTCTGTCCATGTAGGACATGTGTTTAGTACCTAGGATCCTCTTTATGAGGTACTTCTGTGGCTTCTCCAGCTGTTGCAGGCGTCTAGTGAGATACATGACAAATGACTGGTCTAATGAGGGAAGAATAGAGAGAGAGACAATGACCTCTTTCTTCCTGGATGCAAAGCCCTTGGTAATGAGATGTGCCACATAGAAGGACTTTCTGACCACAGTGGCAATGTGGTAGTCGAAGGAGAGGTTGCTGTTATCCTGCATCCCCAGATCTCTTATAATGCCTTCAATGTTCAGTTGGCTCCCATCGATGTGGTAATTAGTGGGAACTGAGTTTTTACCAAAGGGGATGACAACACATTTTTTGGTATTAAGCTTAAGGCCATTGTTTCGTCACCAGTCATTTGTCTCAGTGAGAACTTTCTGTAGGATGTCTGCATCACTTGGGGAGTTAATGATGGCTACCAGCTTGCAGTCATCTGCAATCTTGGTCAGCCAGAGTCCCTTTGTGTTAGCCTGGACTTCTGAGAAGTAGATGCCAAACAGGAGAGGACCCAGGACTGATCCCTGTGGTACACCACTTGTGAAAGGTCAGCAGTCTGACTTGGACTCTACTACTTTCACACTGTGTGTTCTATCTGTAAGCCAATTTGCAACCCACGTAGTGATACAGGAGTTGAAGCCTAGTTTGGTGAGTTTATCAATAATTCTCGAGTGAGGAATGGTATCAAAGGCCTTGGCTAGATCGAGGTAGGCTGTATGCACTGCTTTACCTTCATCCACAGCTCTGGTGACTGACTCAAAGAAGTCAATCAGGTTGAGCAGGCATGATGCCCTTTCACAAAGCCAAATTGCATGGGGTCTAGAGTTTTGAGATTTCCTGTATCTTTGTTAATCATGTCCATGATGATGCGCTCCATAGCTTTATTTATTTTATTTATTTATTTATTTACAGTTTGTTTTCCGGGATAGTCCATTGGGCTACAAAGAGCCCATTTTCAATGGAGTCCTGGGGAGAAAAGCTCCAGAGAAATACAAATACATAGTACAGAAAGAGCATAAATCCATAATATACATTTCAATTAAATGTGGACATCCACGGTAGTGCAGAGGTAGCATTGTTGCCTCACAGCAAGAGGTTCTCCCATTCAATTCTTGGCTAGAGTGTGGGGAGTGTCTTCTGTGTAGAGTCTGCATATCCTTCCTGCAGTTGGGTGGGTGTTCAAAAGACATGCGTAAATGGGCGTGCCTTCGTTGAAGGTTGAACGTCGAGCTGGCACCTTGGCATTTGTGAAAATCTACTGCCAATCATTAGCGGACCGGAGTTCCACTGTGGCGACCCCTAACTGGGGAAAGCCGAAAGACAAACAACAACATTTCAATTAAATGGTAAATACATATTTTGTATAGTACAAACCCATATTGCACAATTCAAATAGCTGTTACATAATACAGAATAAAAGACTGTCATTAAGAAAATTACATTTTTTTTTTAGGCAATTATAATAAGGTAAGGATGTAAAACTTTAGGAGGTAGTGACAGGCAACAAAGTTTGGAAAGTTAGGAAGAAAGTGTGGTAGAATTAGGTTGGATGAGAGCAAGAGCATTTCCATTATGAAGTAAGGTGCGAGTGCAGTGAGGTTTTAAACAAGGAAAGACTGCTGGTGGTGCGGATGGGAGAAGGGAGAGATTTCCAGAGGTGTGCAAGAAAGAAGGACATCAATTGATTCCCAGCAAGATGTGTTGGTTTATGCAATTTAATTAGGTTTTGGGAATTGGATCTTAGGAGTCTATCTTGGGCAGAGAGACCGGTTATGAATGAGTTTGTGTGCTTGGATGAGCTGGGTATATGTGAGGAAGTTTGGTAATTCTAGCCAACTTAGTTGGTGAAGGGAATTACAGTGGTGAGAAGAGGCTCTATGACCTGCCACAAATTTGGATATTTTGTCATAACAAGATGAGAGTTTTGTTTTGAGGGAAGATTGTAGTTTTGTTAGGATAGATTTACCATATAAAAGGGATGGGATGAAGTATGTATTAGCTAATGTAATCCTGGTGGTGGGAAAGATAAAGCAACTGTGGCAGTAACGCATACCTAATTTTTTATGTCTGTTTTATATTTGCTTGTAGATGCTTATCAAATTTTAGTTGAGTGTTAATGATAATTCCTAGTAAATTTGTGTCAGAGATTAGTTCTAGGGGGGTATTGTTATTGCTGGTAATTATGAAGGATTGTTTGCCTAGGGAAGAGGTTTTGGATGCATTGAATAACATAAGTTTTGTTTTGGTTGCATTAAGGGCTAGATGGTTGTCGAGCATCCACTGTTCAGTGGAAGAGAAGGCAGCTTGTTTTAGATTGTTTAGAGTTGTGATGGAAGGGGAGGAACAGATTATAGGAGAATCATCAGCATATTGGATGAGACTGGAGTTAGGAATGGCTTGGAAGAAATCATTTATGAATATGTTGAATAGTAGGGGGCCTAGAATGGAACCTGGGGGGATGCCTGTGGATGTATTAAGGAAAGGTGAGGTAACTTTTTTCCATTTAACTGTTTGTTGCCTGTTTGTGAGAAAGCTTGAGAACCATTGAGTAGAGGAAGGGGTTAGGTTAGGTTTAGAGAGTAGTTAGAAGGAGGTTGTGGGAAATGGTGTCAAATGTCTTACAGAGGTCGAGGAAAAGAGTGGATACAAAGTGGTCAGAGTCACGGGCTTTGTTGGTTGTTGCCAGGAAGGAGAGGAGGGCAGTGGCAGTACTATGACCTGGTCTAAAGCCATGTTGTTTGGGGGTAAGAAGCTGATTATTGATGAGGTAGGGTAAGAGTTGTTGGTGTACACACTTTTCAAGTAGCTTAGAAATAGGGGATAGGATGGCGATAGGGTGAAAGTCTGGGATGTCATTATTATTGCCACCTTTATGGAGAGGAATAATAAAGGTCTTTTTCCAGAGCTGGGGGACCTGGATTTCTGAGATAGACTAATTAATTAGTATGCTGACAGGGAGAGCAATGGCTTCTCCAGCTACTTTTAGGAAGTAGGAGGGAATTTCATCAGGGGCATTGGAACCAGGTTTTAATTTTATGAGAAGTTTTTTTTATGGTGGATATAGAGATGAGATTGATAGAGAAATGTGGAGGTTGGGGGCAAGGCATGCTAGGGGAGGAAGGGATATGAGCACACTGAGGAGGGGTTGTAGAGGTGTTGGTGATGGGTGATGTTAGCTTGCTTATGGACTCTATGAAGAAAGAGTTAAATTGGGTGGCCAAGTCCATGTCAGAGGCATCTGGGTTGGGGCAAGGTTTTTCTTTTTTTCCCGGGTTGAGGAGAGATGAGATTCCTTTCCAAAATAGTTTGGGATTGGTTGTGTGGATGGTTTGGAGAGTGGAGAAATAGGCTTTGCAGTCTAAGGTAATACGTTTTTTTGACTTTATTTCATAGTGTTTTATATTAGTTTAGGGTGATTGTGGTTTTATTTTTATGGTAACGTGTCCAGGCTTTGTCACGGAGTCGCATAGCAGCTAAGATGTTTTTGGTTAACCAGGGTACAAGGTTACATTTTATACATTTTGCTTTTAGGGGGGCAAAGGAGTTGAGCAGGTTTGTGAAAGTAGAGTTAAAGTAGGAGAGAGCATTATCTAGGGGAAGAGTCTTTAACGGGTTCCAGTTTGTTCTTTTTAGTGCATTTGAGGTTTCAGCATTGAAGTTCTGTAGGCAGCGAGTGGAAATATAGGTGTGAGTTAGTTGTATAGAAGAGGGAAGACGGTGGGCAAAAGTGGGGAAATAGTCAGCTAGTGGGTCTAGGAGAATACCACTATCAGAGTTATAGTGAGGATGGGATACTATAGCAATAACCCACGCCTGGGTGTGGGTAATGCTGGATTTACCCACGGTTGGCGTGGTTTGGTCCCTGAGGCGGCCGAGGGACCAAACAAAGCCAACCGTGGGTAAATACAGCATTACCCACACCCAGAAGTGGGTTATTGCTATTATACTGTGACATTATTTAAGAAAAGAAACTATTACTTTTCTTAAATAATGGCATAGTATAATGCCTGTTTACTGCCCTTCCGCAGATGTCTGGCATCCGCGGCAGTTCTGATGCACTGCGTGCCTGCAGTACATCAGAGCTGTGGGCAAAAGCAACGGAGAAAGCAAGATCTCCGTTGCTTTTTTTTTACTGTTTTTGCTATGTTAAATGGGTTTAACATAGCGAGACAGCTTTAAAATAAGCAACGGAGATGTCCGTTGCTTATTTTAAAACTGTCTCGCTATGTTAAACCCATTTAACATAGCGAAACAGTAAAAAAAGCAACAGAGATCTTGCTTTCTCCGTTGCTTTTTTTTTTAAAACCTGTCTCGCTATGTTAAATGGGTTTAGCATAGCGAGACAGCTTTAAAATAAGCAACGGAGATCTCTGTTGCTTATTTTAAAGCTGTCTCGCTATGTTAAACCTATTTAACATAGCGAGACAGTGTTTTAAAAGTAGAGTTATACTAATGGAAAAAAGTCCGGGCGACCGGACCTTTTTCCATTAGTATAACTCGATTTACAATGTGCACGCTGGCCAATCAGCGTGCACGTTTTGGGGGGGTCATGGTATAATAGATTCCAGTCTATTGTAGCTGCAGTGATAGAGTTCTTGGAAGGCCCGGTAGTGGAATTGATTAGTTGTGCAAAGTTATATAAGTTAAGTTAGTGGGAGATTGGATTATGGCCCAGTTTATGTTCATGTCTCCCTGGATTATGGTTTCATGAGTAAAGTTGGTAGAGACCCAGGAGAGAATATCTTCAAGGGATGAGATATTGTGGTGAGGGGAATAGAGGGAGAGAACAAATATGAGTTTATGCTTGTTTAGGTGCAGTAGGGCTGGTATTATTTCTGTCTTTACAAGTTCAGGAAAGGGTTTGGTATAGGGGGTGACTAAGAGGGATGCTGAGTAAAGGAGTCCTACACCACCTCCCTTTGTTTGTGTTCTGTCATTCCTTAACATGCGGTAGTTGGGAGGAGTTATTTCAGAATCTTGTATGTGGGGCTTAAGCCAGGTTTCTGAGATGGAGAGAATATTGGGCTGGTTATGTAGAAGCCAGTCATGAAGGTTTGGATTTTTGTTACATAGACTCTGAGCATTTAGAGCTGAGAAGTGGAGGGGTTTGCTTGTTGCTGGGGGGGGGGTGCAGTGGATGCAGTGTGGCAGAGAGGCCTGGGTTTGGGTGGATGTCCCCAGAGAGAAGGATAAAGATAAGATGATGGATGAGGTATTTAGTTTGTTTGGGGTGTAGTATACAGGTAGAGAGTTTTGTGGACATTAGACTAGTGTAGTTGGGAACAGTGTTTTTAGAGTTGGGGTAGAGCACGCTAGTGTTGAGGGGGTAGAGACTGGGAGATATATGAGTAACAATAAATGTGCACCTTGTAGAGGATGGGGTAGTAATGTGAAATGGGGGGGTGGTTTGCATTAGTAGGTTGGGTAATATAATTCAGGTAAGTTAAGGTAATTCAAAATATTATTTGAGTAAGAAGGGATAGAGATTTGAGGGTCATGATGTTGGTTATTAGAGTAGATGTAGGGGGTGAGTTAAGTTGTGAAGTTAGAGTAAGAGATTATGGTTTAGGTTAATTATTTAGTGGTTTATCAGGATAAGTTGTGTTTGCCAGTAAACTCTGAAAGGTAGGCTTACTTTAATGGATGAACTGTGGGAGATGATTTTGGGGGTAGTTTGGATTGGATGGTGGTGGGAGTGGCTAGCTAAGTATAATTGTTGAGGTATTGGGGGTGGGGGGATTTGGGGGTAGTGTAGGGGAGTGGAGTGAGCCCACAGAGCGAATGGAGCGGGTAGAGCCAAGTAAAGGAAGAATCAAGGCCAACAGTGAAAAACAATCAGTGGAGTGTAAGGTAAGTTCAAACGAAAGTATGCAAGGGGTAAGGGATATTCTAGCAGTGGCATATGGAAAGAATTAGAGTGGTTCAGAGAGGTAAAATATGGCACCACACAAAGGAAGGCAAAGTTAGTCAGTCTGGTGGAAGCACTGGAAAGAAAAGAAAGTAAAAGAAACTGGGGGAGTAGTTGGAATAGAGACTGGAGATGGATATCACAGTGGCCTAGCTGGTTGGAACCAGTACTGATAGGGTCAGGTCAGCAGTGTGAAACAGCACTGAAACAATTAGAAAGGAAGCAACTGTGAAAATCAGAGCTGAAGAGGGAATGAGAGCAAGCCAGAAATGGAAATGTTGCAGATATAAGTTTAAAAACAGGAGACAAAGGGAACAGAAGATGTACTAGGGGTTAAACAACACTCTAGAGTGTGGCTGGCAACATTAAATCTACATATACTGGAACTATTGAGCGTTAAAACAACATTAAACTAAAATATATTGGTACTATTAGTTAAAACAGCAAGGAATGTGGTAGACTGCTGGCATTGTGTTGCTGCCTGGTGGCCAAAGTTACTACAACCAGAAAAAACTAACGTGTGTATGCTCTTCTACCCTCTAGTAATAGTTTAAATAAGGAGTAGTTTACTTTTTTAAAAGCAGATAGTTTTAAAAACAGATTTGGAGTGTGGATAAATTGCAATAGAAGGAACACCTACAGTTTAGAAAGCTGTGCTTTTTAGTTTGTTTTTGGATCTGCTTCAGTCAGGTAACTAAAGCAGATTTATACTGTTTCACAAGGTATTTTGCTGGGCGAGTCTGCTGGGCAGGGGATGACCACAGAGTGTTTAACCCATCAGGAGAAGAGTTTAGAAAGCTGTGCTTTAAATATTATACATGTCAGGCTAATGGGGAGATAGTTGCCAGGGTCTGTAGTTGCTCCCCTTTATGGAGAGGGATGATTGTAGCAGTGCGCCATTCAATAGGGACAAAGCCTGGGGTTACGCTGTGACGGAACAGGGCATAGAGATGTGGTGCTAGTTCACTTTACAATTCATGTAGAACACAGCCAGGGATATTATTGAGTCCCATGAAATCTGTATTCTTGGCCTTGGAAAATGCAGCTTTAACCTGTGCTGCAGTAATACTGGGTGACTGGCATTCTTCCGGTATTGTAATTGGTGCTTTGTGGGAGAGAGAGGGGTAATGTTGGTACTGAATCAGTCAGCCAGTAAGTTGGAAAAATCTGTTGACTTAGTATAGGTACTGCCATTGTGCAGTAACTCAGAGCAAATCTGGGTATTGCCATGGAGGTTCTTGATATAACTATAGAAGGCTTTGTGATTGTTTTTAGTGTCTGCCACAAGTCTGCCTTCATAGCTGGCTTTAGAGGATTTGATAAGGGATCTCAACTTTTTGTTGACGCTAATAAGGGAGTTTTTCCAGTGTTGGGACTTCACCTTTTTCTGCAAAAGTTTCTTCCTTCTGTTGTAGAGTTTATTAATGTCAGGGACCACCATATTGGCTTCCTTTTTTGGAGGAGAGTGTCTTGGTTCTTTTGAGTATGGCTAGTTCCATGCATTTATGTACATGGTCGTAGAGTGCACTGGTGTATGATTTGGCTGTGATGTAGCTATTTTCCATTGGCATGGGTGCTGTGAAGTTAGCCACCTCTGTTTTTATGTCAGCTTTGGAGAAGTTTTTCAAGGTGGTTACCTTTGTGAGGGGTGTGGGTGAGATGTGGATTTCCATGGTGATTAGTTTATGGTCAGATATGACCAGGGAGGGACTGACTACTGCTGTAGAGCAACGGTCGCCCATGTTTGTAATAGCCATGTCAAGGATGTTGCTTCCTCTAGTGTGGGTCAGAATGCACTGGTCCTGGGCATTGGAATTGATGAATCCCAGGAAGCATTGGGCCAGTGTATTGGTGCTTGAGTAGTTCTCGAAGTTGATGGAGGGGTAGTTGAAGTCTCCTAGTATAAGACTGTTGGGTTAGACCTTTATAGATTCTGGGGTGCTTAGGAATGTGGAGTGAGACTCTAGGGACATGGTTGTGGACCTACAGCAGGTTATGACCCAGATGGCCATCTTACCCAATGTCAGTTGTACCTGACGTATCTCAGATGCATTATGCTGGAATACTAGTCTGGAGGTGTGCATATCCTTTATGAATATGGAGACATTACAACCTTTGGGGCTATGGTCCATGTTTTGGGGCCGAAAGGTGTGGAATGAGTTATAGCCTAGTAGCACAGGGGTGTTTTCTGCCACTTTAAACCAGGTCTCCATTACAGCACAAATGTCGATGTTCTCCATTTTGAGGAGTGCTT